>NC_085068.1:9718765-9728715 GCF_963662255.1 Cinclus cinclus | reverse complement strand
CCTAACCCTAAACATAGGCCTAAACCTAACCCTAGGATTAACCCTAACCCTAAACCTAACCCTAACCAAAACCTAACTCTAAACCTAACCCTAACCCTAACCCTAACCCTAACCCTAACCCTAACCCTAACCCTAACCCTAACCCTAACCCTAACCCTAGGAGTAACCCTAACCCTAACCCTAACCCTAACACAAACCTAACTCTAAAACTAACCCTAACCCTAACCCTAGGCCTAATCCTAACACAAACCCTAACCCTAACCATAACCCTTAACCCTAACCCTAACCCTAACCCTAGGCCTAACCCTAACCCTAACCCTAACCGTAATCCTAACACAAACCTAACTCTAAACCTAACCCTAACCCTAACCCTAGGACTAACCCTAACCCTAGGCCCCAACCCTAACCCAAACCCTAACCCTAACCCTAACCCTAACCCTAGGCCTAACCCTAACCCTAACCCTAACCCTAGGACTAACCCTAAACCTAACATTAACCCTAACCCTAACCCTAACCCTAACCCTAACACTAACCATAACCCTAACCCTAACTCTAACCAAACCCTAACCCTAAACCTAACCCTAACCCTAACCAAACCCTAACCCTAAACCTAGGCCTAACCCTAACCCTAACCCTAACCCTAGGCCTAACCGTAACCCTAACCCTAGGACTAACCCTAACCCTAACCCTAACCCTAACCCTAACCCTAACCCTAGGCCTAACCCTAACCCTAACCCTAGGACTAACACTAACCCTAACCCTAACCCTAACCCTAAGCCAACCTCAATCCTAACCCTAACCCTAACCCTAACCCTAACACTAGGACTAACCCTAACCCTAACACTAACCCTAACCCTAACCCTAACCCTAACCCTAACCCTACCCCTAACCCTAACCCTAACCCTAACCCTAACCCTAACCCTAGGCCTAACCCTAACCCGAACCCTAAACCTAGGCCTAACCCTAACCCTAGGATTAACCCTAACCCTAACCCTAACCCTAACCATTCACCCTAGCCCGAACGCTAAGCCAACCCCAATACTAACCCTAACCCTAACCCTAACCCTAACCCTAGGCCTAACCCTAACCCTAACCCTAACCCTAACCCTAACCCTAGGCCTAACCCTAACCCTAACCCTAACCCTAACCCGGATTAACCCTAACCCTAACCCTAACCCTAACCCTAACCCTAACCCTAACCCTAACCCTAACCCGGATTAACCCTAACCCTAACCCTAACCCTAACCCTAACCCTAACCCTAACCCTAACCCGGATTAACCCTAACCCTAACCCTAACCCTAACCCTAACCCTAACCCTAACCCTAACCCTAACCCGGATTAACCCTAACCCTAACCCTAACCCTAACCCTAACCGTAACACTAACCCTAACCCTAACTTTTCCCCAAGAAGCCAAACTCAAGAACCCTCAATGCAGATGTCATTTAGTGGGGCGCGTTTGGGGCTCCGATGGCAGCCAGGTTTGGAGGAGGGGGCAGCTTTGGTCTGGGAGAAATCCTCGTCCTTATGGAATTTTTGTAGGCAAAAGCCCAGGACGGGCCGCAGGCAAGTTGGCTTTGAAAGGAGGTACTTCCACCCAAGAAGCCAAACTCAAGAGCCCACTTGGCAGATGTCATTTTGTAGGGCACGTTTGGGCCTCCGATGGCAGCCAGGTTTGGAGGAGGGGGCAGCTTTGGTCTGGGAGAAATCCTCGTCCTTATGGAATTTTTGTAGCAAAAGCCCGGGACGGGACACAGGCAAGTTGGTTTTGAAAGGAGTCACTTTTCCCCAAGAAGCCAAACTCAAGAGCCCACTTGGCAGGTGTCATTTTGTAGGGCACGTTTGGGCCTCCGATGGCAGCCAGGTTTGGAGGAGGGGGCAGCTTTGGTCTGGGAGAAATCCTCGTCCTTATGGAATTTTTGGAGGCAAAAGCCCAGGACGGGCCGCAGGCAAGTTAGGCAAGTTGGCTCCGAAAGGAGGCACTTTTCCCCAAGAAGCCAAACTCAAGAACCCTCAATGCAGATGTCATTTTGTGGGGCGCGTTTGGGCCTCCGATGGCAGCCAGGTTTGGAGGAGGGGGCAGCTTTGGTCTGGGAGAAATCCTCGTCCTTCTGGAATTTTTGTAGCAAAAGCCCGGGACGGGACACAGGCAAGTTGGTTTTGAAAGGAGTCACTTTTCCCCAAGAAGCCAAACTCAAGAGCCCACTTGGCAGGTGTCATTTTGTAGGGCACGTTTGGGCCTCCGATGGCAGCCAGGTTTGGAGGAGGGGGCAGCTTTGGCCTGGGAGAAATCCTCGTCCTTCTGGAATTTTTGGAGGCAAAAGCCCAGGAAGGGCCGCAGGCAAGTTAGGCAAGTTGGCTCCGAAAGGAGGCACTTTTCCCCAAGAAGCCAAACTCAAGAGCCCACTTGGCAAATGTCATTTTGTAGGGCGCGTTTGGGCCTCCGATGGCAGCCAGGTTTGGAGGAGGGGGCAGCTTTGGTCTGGGAGAAATCCTCGTCCTTCTGGAATTTTTGTAGGCAGAAGCCCTGCATGGGCCGCAGGCAAGTTGACTCCGAAAGGAGGCACTTTTCCCCGGGAAGCCAAACTCAAGAACCCTCAATGCAGGTGTCATTTTGTGGGGCGCGTTTGGTCCTCCGATGGCAGCCAGGTTTGGAGGAGGGGGCAGCTTTGGTCTGGGAGAAATCCTCGTCCTTATGGAATTTTTGGAGGCAAAAGACCAGGACGGGCCGCAGGCAAGTTGGCTTTGAAAGGAGGCACTTTTCCCCAAGAAGCCAAACTCAAGAGCCCACTTGGCAGATGTCATTTTGTAGGGCGCGTTTGGGCCTCCGATGGCAGCCAGGTTTGGAGGAGGGAGCAGCTTTGGTCTGGGAGAAATCCTCGTCCTTATGGAATTTTTGTAGGCAAAAGCCCAGCACAGGCCGCAGGCTAGTTAGGCAAGTTGGCTCCGAAAGGAGGCACTTTTCCCCAAGAAGCCAAACTCAAGAGCCCACTTGGCAGGTGTCATTTTGTAGGGCGCGTTTGGGCCTCCGATGGCAGCCAGGTTTGGAGGAGGGGGCAGCTTTGGTCTGGGAGAAATCCTCGTCCTTATGGAATTTTTGGAGGCAAAAGCCCTGCATGGGCCGCCGGCAAGTTGACTCCGAAAGGAGGCAGTTTTCCCCAAGAAGCCAAACTCAAGAGCCCACTTGGCAGGTGTCATTTTGTAGGGCGCATTTGGGCCTCCGATGGCAGCCAGGTTTGGAGGAGGGGGCAGCTTTCGTCTGGGAGGAATCCTCGTCCTTATGGAATTTTTGTAGCAATCGTCCGGGACGGGACGCAGGCAAGTTGGTTTTGAAAGGAGTCACTTTTCCCCAAGAAGCCAAACTCAAGAGCCCACTTGGCAGAGGTCATTTTGTAGGGCGCGTTTGGGCCTCCGATGGCAGCCAGGTTTGGAGGAGGGAGCAGCTTTGGTCTGGGAGAAATCCTTGTCCTTCTGGAATTTTTGTAGGCAAAAGCCCAGGACGGGCCGCAGGCAAGTCAGGCAAGTTGGCTCCGAAAGGAGGCACTTTTCCCCAAGAAGCCAAACTCAAGAGCCCACTTGGCAGGTGTCATTTTGTAGGGCGCGTTTGGGCCTCTGATGGCAGCCAGGTTTGGAGGAGGGGGCAGCTTTGGTCTGGGAGAAATCCTCGTCCTTATGGAATTTTTGTAGGCAAAAGCCCAGCACGGGCCGCAGGCAAGTTAGGCAAGTTGGCTCCGAAAGGAGGCACTTTTCCCCAAGAAGCCAAACTCAAGAGCCCACTTGGCAGGTGTCATTTTGTAGGGCGCGTTTGGGCCTCCGATGTCAGCCAGGTTTGGAGGAGGGGGCAGCTTTGGTCTGGGAGAAATCCTCGTCCTTATGGAATTTTTGGAGGCAAAAGCCCAGGACGGGCCGCCGGCAAGTTGACTCCGAAAGGAGGCACTTTTCCTCAAGAAGCCAAACTCAAGAGCCCGCTTGGCAGATGTCATTTTGTAGGGCGCGTTTGGGCCTCCGATGGCAGCCAGGTTTGGCGGAGGGGGCAGCTTTGTTCTGGGAGGAATCCTCGTCCTTATGGAATTTTTGTAGGCAAAAGCCCTGCATGGGCCGCCGGCAAGTTGACTCCGAAAGGAGGCAATTTTCCCCAAGAAGCCAAACTCAAGAGCCCACTTGGCAGGTGTCATTTTGTAGGGCGCGTTTGGGCCTCCGATGGCAGCCAGGTTTGGAGGAGGGGGCAGCTTTGGTCTGGGAGAAATCCTCGTCCTTCTGGAATTTTTGTAGGCAAAACCCCTGCATGAGCCGCAGGCAAGTTGACTCCGAAAGGAGGCACTTTTCCCCAGAAAGCCAAACTCAAGAGCCCACTTGGCAGATGTCATTTTGTAGGGCGCGTTTGGGCTTCCGATGGCAGCCAGGTTTGGAGGAGGGGGCAGCTTTGGTCTGGGAGGAATCCTCGTCCTTATGGAATTTTTGTAGTCTAAAGCCCAGCACGGGCCGCAGGCTAGTTAGGCAAGTTGGCTTTGAAAGGAGGCACTTTTCCGCAAGAAGCCAATCTCAAGAGCCCACTTGGCAGATGTCATTTTGTAGGGCGCGTTTGGGCCTCCGATGGCAGCCAGGTTTGGAGGAGGGGGCAGCTTTGGTCTGGGAGAAATCCTCGTCCTTATGGAATTTTTGTACTCAAAAGCCCAGGACCGGCCGCAGGCAAGTTGGCTTTGAAAGGAGGCACTTCCACCCAAGAAGCCAAACTCAAGAGCCCACTTGACAGGTGTCATTTTGTAGGGCACGTTTGGGCCTCCGATGGCAGCCAGGTTTGGAGGAGGGGGCAGCTTTGGTCTGGGAGAAATCCTCGTCCTTCTGGAATTTTTGTAGGCAAAAGCCCTGCATGGGCCGCAGGCAAGTTGACTCCGAAAGGAGGCACTTTTCCCCAGGAAGCCAAACTCAAGAACCCTCAATGCAGGTGTCATTTTGTGGGGCGCGTTTGGGCCTCCGATGGCAGCCAGGTTTGGAGGAGGGGGCAGCTTTGGTCTGGGAGAAATCCTCGTCCTTCTGGAATTTTTGGAGGCAAAAGCCCAGGACGGGCCGCAGGCAAGTTAGGCAAGTTGGCTCCGAAAGGAGGCACTTTTCCCCAAGAAGCCAAACTCAAGAGCCCACTTGGCAGATGTCATTTTGTGGGGCGCATTTGGGCCTCTGATGGCAACCAGGTTTGGAGGAGGGGGCAGCTTTGGTCTGGGAGAAATCCTCGTCCTTATGGAATTTTTGTAGTCTAAAGCCCAGCACGGGCCGCAGGCTAGTTAGGCAAGTTGGCTTTGAAAGGAGGCACTTTCCCCCAAGAAGCCAAACTCAAGAGCCCACTTGGCAGGTGTCATTTTGTAGGGCGCGTTTGGGCCTCCAATGGCAGCCAGGTTTGGAGGAGGGGGCAGCTTTGGTCTGGGAGAAATCCTCGTCCTTATGGAATTTTTGTAGGCAAAAGCCCAGGACGGGCCGCAGGCAAGTTGGCTTTGAAAGGAGGTACTTCCACCCAAGAAGCCAAACTCAAGAGCCCACTTGGCAGGTGTCATTTTGTAGGGCACGTTTGGGCCTCCGATGGCAGCCAGGTTTGGAGGAGGGGGCAGCTTTGGTCTGGGAGAAATCCTCATCCTTATGGAATTTTTGTAGGCAAAAGCCCTGCATGGGCCGCAGGCAAGTTGGCTTTGAAAGGAGGTACTTCCACCCAAGAAGCCAAACTCAAGAGCCCACTTGGCAGATGTCATTTTGTAGGGCACGTTTGGGCCTCCGATGGCAGCCAGGTTTGGAGGAGGGGGCAGCTTTGGTCTGGGAGAAATCCTCGTCCTTATGGAATTTTTGTAGCAAAAGCCCGGGACGGGACACAGGCAAGTTGGTTTTGAAAGGAGTCACTTTTCCCCAAGAAGCCAAACTCAAGAGCCCACTTGGCAGGTGTCATTTTGTAGGGCACGTTTGGGCCTCCGATGGCAGCCAGGTTTGGAGGAGGGGGCAGCTTTGGCCTGGGAGAAATCCACGTCCTTATGGAATTTTTGTAGCAAAAGCCCAGGACGGGCCGCAGGCAAGTTAGGCAAGTTGGCTCCGAAAGGAGGCACTTTTCCCCAAGAAGCCAAACTCAAGAACCCTCAATGCAGATGTCATTTTGTGGGGCGCGTTTGGGCCTCCGATGGCAGCCAGGTTTGGAGGAGGGGGCAGCTTTGGTCTGGGAGAAATCCTCGTCCTTCTGGAATTTTTGTAGGCAAAAGCCCTGCATGGGCCGCCGGCAAGTTGACTCCGAAAGGAGGCACTTTTCCCCAAGAAGCCAAACTCAAGAGCCCACTTGGCAGGTGTCATTTTGTAGGGCGCGTTTGGGCCTCCGATGGCAGCCAGGTTTGGAGGAGGGGGCAGCTTTGGTCTGGGAGAAATCCTCGTCCTTATGGAATTTTTGTAGGCAAAACCCATGCATGAGCCGCAGGCAAGTTGACTCCGAAAGGAGGCACTTTTCCCCAGAAAGCCAAACTCAAGAGCCCACTTGGCAGATGTCATTTTGTAGGGCGCGTTTGGGCCTCCGATGGCAGCCAGGTTTGGAGGAGGGGGCAGCTTTGGTCTGGGAGGAATCCTCGTCCTTATGGAATTTTTGTAGCAAAAGCCCAGGACGGGACGCAGGCAAGTTGGTTTTGAAAGGAGTCACTTTTCCCCAAGATGCCAAACTCAAGAGCCGACTTGGCAGGTGTCATTTTGTAGGGCGCGTTTGGGCCTCCGATGTCAGCCAGGTTTGGAGGAGGGGGCAGCTTTGGTCTGGGAGAAATCCTCGTCCTTATGGAATTTTTGTAGGCAAAAACCCCACATGGGCCGCAGGCAAGTTAGGCAAGTTGACTCCGAAAGGAGGCACTTTTCCCCAAGAAGCCAAACTCAAGAACCCTCAAATGCAGATGTCATTTTGTGGGGCGCGTTTGGGCCTCCGATGGCAGCCAGGTTTGGAGGAGGGGGCAGCTTTGGTCTGGGAGAAATCCTCGTCCTTATGGAATTTTTGTAGTCTAAAGCCCAGCACGGGCCGCAGGCTAGTTAGGCAAGTTGGCTTTGAAAGGAGGCACTTCCACCCAAGAAGCCAAACTCAAGAGCCCACTTGGCAGATGTCATTTTGTAGGGCGCGTTTGGGCCTCCGATGGCAGCCAGGTTTGGAGGAGGGGGCAGCTTTGGTCTGGGAGAAATCCTCGTCCTTATGGAATTTTTGTAGGCAAAAGCCCAGGACCGGCCGCAGGCAAGTTGGCTTTGAAAGGAGGTACTTCCACCCAAGAAGCCAAACTCAAGAGCCCACTTGGCAGATGTCATTTTGTAGGGCACGTTTCGGCCTCCGATGGCAGCCAGGTTTGGAGGAGGGGGCAGCTTTGGTCTGGGAGAAATCCTCGTCCTTATGGAATTTTTGTAGGCAAAAGCCCTGCATGGGCCGCAGGCAAGTTAGGCAAGTTGCTTTGAAAGGAGGCACTTTCCCCCAAGAAGCCAAACTCAAGAGCCCACTTGGCAGATGTCATTTTGTAGGGCGCGTTTGGGCCTCCGATGGCAGCCAGGTTTGGAGGAGGGGGCAGCTTTGGTCTGATAGAAATCCTCGTCCTTATGGAATTTTTGTAGGCAAAAGCCCAGGACCGGCCGCAGGCAAGTTGGCTTTGAAAGGAGGTACTTCCACCCAAGAAGCCAAACTCAAGAGCCCACTTGGCAGATGTCATTTTGTAGGGCACGTTTCGGCCTCCGATGGCAGCCAGGTTTGGAGGAGGGGGCAGCTTTGGTCTGGGAGAAATCCTCGTCCTTATGGAATTTTTGTAGTCTAAAGCCCAGCACGGGCTGCAGGCAAGTTGGCTTTGAAAGGAGGCACTTTCCCCCAAGAAGCCAAACTCAGGAGCCCACTTGGCAGATGTCATTTTGTAGGGCGCGTTTGGGCCACCGATGGCAGCTAGGTTTGGAGGAGGGGGCAGCTTTGGTCTGGGAGAAATCCTCGTCCTTATGGAATTTTTGTAGGCAAAAGCCCAGAATGGGCTGCAGGCTAGTTAGGCAAGTTGGCTTTGAAAGGAGGCACTTTTCCGCAAGAAGCCAAACTCAAGAGCCCACTTGGCAGATGTCATTTTGTAGGGCGCGTTTGGGCCTCCGATGGCAGCCAGGTTTGGAGGAGGGGGCAGCTTTGGTCTGGGAGAAATCCTCGTCCTTCTGGAATTTTTGTAGCAAAAGCCCGGGACGGGACACAGGCAAGTTGGTTTTGAAAGGAGTCACTTTTCCCCAAGAAGCCAAACTCAAGAGCCCACTTGGCAGGTGTCATTTTGTAGGGCACGTTTGGGCCTCCGATGGCAGCCAGGTTTGGAGGAGGGGGCAGCTTTGGCCTGGGAGAAATCCTCGTCCTTCTGGAATTTTTGGAGGCAAAAGCCCAGGAAGGGCCGCAGGCAAGTTAGGCAAGTTGGCTCCGAAAGGAGGCACTTTTCCCCAAGAAGCCAAACTCAAGAGCCCACTTGGCAAATGTCATTTTGTAGGGCGCGTTTGGGCCTCCGATGGCAGCCAGGTTTGGAGGAGGGGGCAGCTTTGGTCTGGGAGAAATCCTCGTCCTTATGGAATTTTTGTAGCAAAAGCCCAGGACGGGCCGCAGGCAAGTTGGCTTTGAAATGAGGCACTTCCACCCAAGAAGCCAAACTCAAGAGCCCACTTGGCAGGTGTCATTTTGTAGGGCGCGTTTGGGCCTCCGATGGCAGCCAGGTTTGGAGGAGGGGGCAGCTTTGGTCTGGGAGAAATCCTCGTCCTTCTGGAATTTTTGTAGGCAGAAGCCCTGCATGGGCCGCAGGCAAGTTGACTCCGAAAGGAGGCACTTTTCCCCGGGAAGCCAAACTCAAGAACCCTCAATGCAGGTGTCATTTTGTGGGGCGCGTTTGGTCCTCCGATGGCAGCCAGGTTTGGAGGAGGGGGCAGCTTTGGTCTGGGAGAAATCCTCGTCCTTATGGAATTTTTGGAGGCAAAAGCCCAGGACGGGCCGCAGGCAAGTTGGCTTTGAAAGGAGGCACTTTTCCCCAAGAAGCCAAACTCAAGAGCCCACTTGGCAGATGTCATTTTGTAGGGCGCGTTTGGGCCTCCGATGGCAGCCAGGTTTGGAGGAGGGGGCAGCTTTGGTCTGGGAGAAATCCTCGTCCTTATGGAATTTTTGTAGGCAAAAGCCCAGCACAGGCCGCAGGCTAGTTAGGCAAGTTGGCTCCGAAAGGAGGCACTTTTCCCCAAGAAGCCAAACTCAAGAGCCCACTTGGCAGATGTCATTTTGTAGGGCGCGTTTGGGCCTCCGATGGCAGCCAGGTTTGGCGGAGGGGGCAGCTTTGGTCTGGGAGGAATCCTCGTCCTTATGGAATTTTTGTAGCAAAAGTCCGGGACGGGACGCCGGCAAGTTGGCTTTGAAAGGAGTCACTTTTCCCCAAGAAGCCAAACTCAAGAGCCCACTTGGCAGATGTCATTTTGTAGGGTGCGTTTGGGCCTCCGATGGCAGCCAGGTTTGGAGGAGGGGGCAGCTTTGGTCTGGGAGAAATCCTCGTCCTTATGGAATTTTTGTAGGCAAAAGCCCAGGACGGGCCGCAGGCAAGTTAGGCATGTTGGCTTTTAAAGGAGGCACTTTTCCCCAAGAAGCCAAACTCAAGAACCCACAATGCAGATGTCATTTTGTAGGGCGCGTTTGGGCCTCCGATGGCAGCCAGGTTTGGAGGAGGGGGCAGCTTTGGTCTGGGAGAAATCCTCGTCCTTATGGAATTTTTGTAGGCAAAAGCCCTGCATGGGCCGCAGTCAAGTTGACTCCGAAAGGAGGCACTTTTCCCCAGGAAGCCAAACTCAAGAGCCCACTTGGCAGATGTCATTTTGTAGGGCGCGTTTGGGCCTCCGATGGCAGCCAGGTTTGGAGGAGGGGGCAGCTTTGGTCTGGGAGAAATCCTCGTCCATATGGAATTTTTGAAGCAAAAGCCCTGCATGGGC
>NC_085068.1:9636265-9713765 GCF_963662255.1 Cinclus cinclus | reverse complement strand
GGTTTGGAGGAGGGGGCAGCTTTGGCCTGGGAGAAATCCTCGTCCTTATGGAATTTTTGGAGGCAAAAGCCCAGGACGGGCCGCAGGCAAGTTAGGCAAGTTGGCTCCGAAAGGAGGCACTTTTCCCCAAGAAGCCAAACTCAAGAACCCTCAATGCAGATGTCATTTTGTGGGGCGCGTTTGGGCCTCTGATGGCAGCCAGGTTTGGAGGAGGGGGCAGCTTTGGTCTGGGAGAAATCCTCGTCCTTCTGGAATTTTTGTAGCAAAAGCCCGGGACGGGACACAGGCAAGTTGGTTTTGAAAGGAGTCACTTTTCCCCAAGAAGCCAAACTCAAGAGCCCACTTGGCAGGTGTCATTTTGTAGGGCACGTTTGGGCCTCCGATGGCAGCCAGGTTTGGAGGAGGGGGCAGCTTTGGCCTGGGAGAAATCCTCGTCCTTCTGGAATTTTTGGAGGCAAAAGCCCAGGAAGGGCCGCAGGCAAGTTAGGCAAGTTGGCTCCGAAAGGAGGCACTTTTCCCCAAGAAGCCAAACTCAAGAGCCCACTTGGCAAATGTCATTTTGTAGGGCGCGTTTGGGCCTCCGATGGCAGCCAGGTTTGGAGGAGGGGGCAGCTTTGGTCTGGGAGAAATCCTCGTCCTTCTGGAATTTTTGTAGGCAGAAGCCCTGCATGGGCCGCAGGCAAGTTGACTCCGAAAGGAGGCACTTTTCCCCGGGAAGCCAAACTCAAGAACCCTCAATGCAGGTGTCATTTTGTGGGGCGCGTTTGGTCCTCCGATGGCAGCCAGGTTTGGAGGAGGGGGCAGCTTTGGTCTGGGAGAAATCCTCGTCCTTATGGAATTTTTGGAGGCAAAAGACCAGGACGGGCCGCAGGCAAGTTGGCTTTGAAAGGAGGCACTTTTCCCCAAGAAGCCAAACTCAAGAGCCCACTTGGCAGATGTCATTTTGTAGGGCGCGTTTGGGCCTCCGATGGCAGCCAGGTTTGGAGGAGGGAGCAGCTTTGGTCTGGGAGAAATCCTCGTCCTTATGGAATTTTTGTAGGCAAAAGCCCAGGACGGGCCGCAGGCTAGTTAGGCAAGTTGGCTCCGAAAGGAGGCACTTTTCCCCAAGAAGCCAAACTCAAGAGCCCTCTTGGCAGGTGTCATTTTGTAGGGCGCGTTTGGGCCTCCGATGGCAGCCAGGTTTGGAGGAGGGGGCAGCTTTGGTCTGGGAGAAATCCTCGTCCTTATGGAATTTTTGGAGGCAAAAGCCCTGCATGGGCCGCCGGCAAGTTGACTCCGAAAGGAGGCAGTTTTCCCCAAGAAGCCAAACTCAAGAGCCCACTTGGCAGGTGTCATTTTGTAGGGCGCATTTGGGCCTCCGATGGCAGCCAGGTTTGGAGGAGGGGGCAGCTTTCGTCTGGGAGGAATCCTCGTCCTTATGGAATTTTTGTAGCAATCGTCCGGGACGGGACGCAGGCAAGTTGGTTTTGAAAGGAGTCACTTTTCCCCAAGAAGCCAAACTCAAGAGCCCACTTGGCAGATGTCATTTTGTAGGGCGCGTTTGGGCCTCCGATGGCAGCCAGGTTTGGAGGAGGGAGCAGCTTTGGTCTGGGAGAAATCCTTGTCCTTCTGGAATTTTTGTAGGCAAAAGCCCAGGACGGGCCGCAGGCAAGTTAGGCAAGTTGGCTTTGAAAGGAGGCACTTTTCCGCAAGAAGCCAAACTCAAGAGCCCACTTGGCAGGTGTCATTTTGTAGGGCGCGTTTGGGCCTCTGATGGCAGCCAGGTTTGGAGGAGGGGGCAGCTTTGGTCTGGGAGAAATCCTCGTCCTTATGGAATTTTTGTAGGCAAAAGCCCAGCACGGGCCGCAGGCAAGTTAGGCAAGTTGGCTCCGAAAGGAGGCACTTTTCCCCAAGAAGCCAAACTCAAGAGCCCACTTGGCAGGTGTCATTTTGTAGGGCGCGTTTGGGCCTCCGATGGCAGCCAGGTTTGGAGGAGGGGGCAGCTTTGGTCTGGGAGAAATCCTCGTCCTTATGGAATTTTTGTAGGCAAAAGCCCAGGACGGGCCGCCGGCAAGTTGACTCCGAAAGGAGGCACTTTTCCTCAAGAAGCCAAACTCAAGAGCCCGCTTGGCAGATGTCATTTTGTAGGGCGCGTTTGGGCCTCCGATGGCAGCCAGGTTTGGCGGAGGGGGCAGCTTTGGTCTGGGAGGAATCCTCGTCCTTATGGAATTTTTGTAGGCAAAAGCCCTGCATGGGCCGCCGGCAACTTGACTCCGAAAGGAGGCAATTTTCCCCAAGAAGCCAAACTCAAGAGCCCACTTGGCAGATGTCATTTTGTAGGGCGCGTTTGGGCCTCCGATGGCAGCCAGGTTTGGAGGAGGGGGCAGCTTTGGTCTGGGAGAAATCCTCGTCCTTATGGAATTTTTGTAGGCAAAACCCCTGCATGAGCCGCAGGCAAGTTGACTCCGAAAGGAGGCACTTTTCCCCAGAAAGCCAAACTCAAGAGCCCACTTGGCAGATGTCATTTTGTAGGGCGCGTTTGGGCTTCCGATGGCAGCCAGGTTTGGAGGAGGGGGCAGCTTTGGTCTGGGAGAAATCCTCGTCCTTATGGAATTTTTGTAGTCTAAAGCCCAGCACGGGCCGCAGGCTAGTTAGGCAAGTTGGCTTTGAAAGGAGGCACTTTTCCGCAAGAAGCCAATCTCAAGAGCCCACTTGGCAGATGTCATTTTGTAGGGCGCGTTTGGGCCTCCGATGGCAGCCAGGTTTGGAGGAGGGGGCAGCTTTGGTCTGGGAGAAATCCTCGTCCTTATGGAATTTTTGTAGGCAAAAGCCCAGGACCGGCCGCAGGCAAGTTGGCTTTGAAAGGAGGCACTTCCACCCAAGAAGCCAAACTCAAGAGCCCACTTGACAGGTGTCATTTTGTAGGGCACGTTTGGGCCTCCGATGGCAGCCAGGTTTGGAGGAGGGGGCAGCTTTGGTCTGGGAGAAATCCTCGTCCTTCTGGAATTTTTGTAGGCAAAAGCCCTGCATGGGCCGCAGGCAAGTTGACTCCGAAAGGAGGCACTTTTCCCCAGGAAGCCAAACTCAAGAACCCTCAATGCAGGTGTCATTTTGTGGGGCGCGTTTGGGCCTCCGATGGCAGCCAGGTTTGGAGGAGGGGGCAGCTTTGGTCTGGGAGAAATCCTCGTCCTTCTGGAATTTTTGGAGGCAAAAGCCCAGGACGGGCCGCAGGCAAGTTAGGCAAGTTGGCTCCGAAAGGAGGCACTTTTCCCCAAGAAGCCAAACTCAAGAGCCCACTTGGCAGATGTCATTTTGTGGGGCGCATTTGGGCCTCTGATGGCAGCCAGGTTTGGAGGAGGGGGCAGCTTTGGTCTGGGAGAAATCCTCGTCCTTATGGAATTTTTGTAGTCTAAAGCCCAGCACGGGCCGCAGGCTAGTTAGGCAAGTTGGCTTTGAAAGGAGGCACTTCCACCCAAGAAGCCAAACTCAAGAGCCCACTTGGCAGGTGTCATTTTGTAGGGCGCGTTTGGGCCTCCGATGGCAGCCAGGTTTGGAGGAGGGGGCAGCTTTGGCCTGGGAGAAATCCTCGTACTTATGGAATTTTTGGAGGCAAAAGCCCTGCATGGGCCGCAGGCAAGTTGGCTTTGAAAGGAGGTACTTCCACCCAAGAAGCCAAACTCAAGAGCCCACTTGGCAGATGTCATTTTGTAGGGCACGTTTGGGCCTCCGATGGCAGCCAGGTTTGGAGGAGGGGGCAGCTTTGGTCTGGGAGAAATCCTCGTCCTTATGGAATTTTTGTAGCAAAAGCCCGGGACGGGACACAGGCAAGTTGGTTTTGAAAGGAGTCACTTTTCCCCAAGAAGCCAAACTCAAGAGCCCACTTGGCAGGTGTCATTTTGTAGGGCACGTTTGGGCCTCCGATGGCAGCCAGGTTTGGAGGAGGGGGCAGCTTTGGCCTGGGAGAAATCCTCGTACTTATGGAATTTTTGGAGGCAAAAGCCCAGGACGGGCCGCAGGCAAGTTAGGCAAGTTGGCTCCGAAAGGAGGCACTTTTCCGCAAGAAGCCAAACTCAAGAACCCTCAATGCAGATGTCATTTTGTGGGGCGCGTTTGGGCCTCCGATGGCAGCCAGGTTTGGAGGAGGGGGCAGCTTTGGTCTGGGAGAAATCCTCGTCCTTCTGGAATTTTTGTAGCAAAAGCCCGGGACGGGACACAGGCAAGTTGGTTTTGAAAGGAGTCACTTTTCCCCAAGAAGCCAAACTCAAGAGCCCACTTGGCAGGTGTCATTTTGTAGGGCACGTTTGGGCCTCCGATGGCAGCCAGGTTTGGAGGAGGGGGCAGCTTTGGCCTGGGAGAAATCCTCGTCCTTATGGAATTTTTGTAGCAAAAGCCCAGGACGGGCCGCAGGCAAGTTAGGCAAGTTGGCTCCGAAAGGAGGCACTTTTCCCCAAGAAGCCAAACTCAAGAACCCTCAATGCAGATGTCATTTTGTGGGGCGCGTTTGGGCCTCCGATGGCAGCCAGGTTTGGAGGAGGGGGCAGCTTTGGTCTGGGAGAAATCCTCGTCCTTCTGGAATTTTTGTAGGCAAAAGCCCTGCATGGGCCGCCGGCAAGTTGACTCCGAAAGGAGGCACTTTTCCCCAAGAAGCCAAACTCAAGAGCCCACTTGGCAGGTGTCATTTTGTAGGGCGCGTTTGGACCTCCGATGGCAGCCAGGTTTGGAGGAGGGGGCAGCTTTGGTCTGGGAGAAATCCTCGTCCTTATGGAATTTTTGTAGGCTAAACCCCTGCATGAGCCGCAGGCAAGTTGACTCCGAAAGGAGGCACTTTTCCCCAGAAAGCCAAACTCAAGAGCCCACTTGGCAGATGTCATTTTGTAGGGCGCGTTTGGGCCTCCGATGGCAGCCAGGTTTGGAGGAGGGGGCAGCTTTGGTCTGGGAGGAATCCTCGTCCTTATGGAATTTTTGTAGCAAAAGCCCAGGACGGGACGCAGGCAAGTTGGTTTTGAAAGGAGTCACTTTTCCCCAAGATGCCAAACTCAAGAGCCGACTTGGCAGGTGTCATTTTGTAGGGCGCGTTTGGGCCTCCGATGTCAGCCAGGTTTGGAGGAGGGGGCAGCTTTGGTCTGGGAGAAATCCTCGTCCTTATGGAATTTTTGTAGGCAAAAACCCCACATGGGCCGCAGGCAAGTTAGGCAAGTTGACTCCGAAAGGAGGCACTTTTCCCCAAGAAGCCAAACTCAAGAACCCTCAAATGCAGATGTCATTTTGTGGGGCGCGTTTGGGCCTCCGATGGCAGCCAGGTTTGGAGGAGGGGGCAGCTTTGGTCTGGGAGAAATCCTCGTCCTTATGGAATTTTTGTAGTCTAAAGCCCAGCACGGGCCGCAGGCTAGTTAGGCAAGTTGGCTTTGAAAGGAGGCACTTCCACCCAAGAAGCCAAACTCAAGAGCCCACTTGGCAGATGTCATTTTGTAGGGCGCGTTTGGGCCTCCGATGGCAGCCAGGTTTGGAGGAGGGGGCAGCTTTGGTCTGGGAGAAATCCTCGTCCTTATGGAATTTTTGTAGGCAAAAGCCCAGGACGGGCCGCAGGTAAGTTGGCTTTGAAAGGAGGTACTTCCACCCAAGA
Organism: Cinclus cinclus; assembly: GCF_963662255.1. Taxonomy (NCBI): domain Eukaryota; kingdom Metazoa; phylum Chordata; class Aves; order Passeriformes; family Cinclidae; genus Cinclus; species Cinclus cinclus. Next base: position 9,708,163 of record NC_085068.1, on the reverse strand, counting down.
AGCCAAACTCAAGAGCCCACTTGGCAGATGTCATTTTGTAGGGCACGTTTCGGCCTCCGATGGCAGCCAGGTTTGGAGGAGGGGGCAGCTTTGGTCTGGGAGAAATCCTCGTCCTTATGGAATTTTTGTAGGCAAAAGCCCTGCATGGGCCGCAGGCAAGTTAGGCAAGTTGCTTTGAAAGGAGGCACTTTCCCCCAAGAAGCCAAACTCAGGAGCCCACTTGGCAGATGTCATTTTGTAGGGCGCGTTTGGGCCACCGATGGCAGCTAGGTTTGGAGGAGGGGGCAGCTTTGGTCTGGGAGAAATCCTCGTCCTTATGGAATTTTTGTAGGCAAAATCCCAGAATGGGCTGCAGGCTAGTTAGGCAAGTTGGCTTTGAAAGGAGGCACTTTTCCGCAAGAAGCCAAACTCAAGAGCCCACTTGGCAGATGTCATTTTGTAGGGCGCGTTTGGGCCTCCGATGGCAGCCAGGTTTGGAGGAGGGGGCAGCTTTGGTCTGGGAGAAATCCTCGTCCTTCTGGAATTTTTGTAGCAAAAGCCCGGTGCGGGACACAGGCAAGTTGGTTTTGAAAGGAGTCACTTTTCCCCAAGAAGCCAAACTCAAGAGCCCACTTGGCAGGTGTCATTTTGTAGGGCGCGTTTGGGCCTCCGATGGCAGCCAGGTTTGGAGGAGGGAGCAGCTTTGGTCTGGGAGAAATCCTTGTCCTTCTGGAATTTTTGGAGGCAAAAGCCCAGGACGGGCCGCAGGCAAGTTAGGCAAGTTGGCTTTGATAGGAGGCACTTTTCCCCAAGAAGCCAAACTCAAGAGCCCACTTGGCAGGTGTCATTTTGTAGGGCGCGTTTGGGCCTCTGATGGCAGCCAGGCTTGGAGGAGGGGGCAGCTTTGGTCTGGGAGAAATCCTCGTCCTTATGGAATTTTTGTAGGCAAAAGCCCAGCACGGGCCGCAGGCAAGTTAGGCAAGTTGGCTCCGAAAGGAGGCACTTTTCCCCAAGAAGCCAAACTCAAGAGCCCACTTGGCAGGTGTCATTTTGTAGGGCGCGTTTGGGCCTCCGATGGCAGCCAGGTTTGGAGGAGGGGGCAGCTTTGGTCTGGGAGAAATCCTCGTCCTTATGGAATTTTTGGAGGCAAAAGCCCAGGACGGGCCGCCGGCAAGTTGACTCCGAAAGGAGGCACTTTTCCTCAAGAAGCCAAACTCAAGAGCCCGCTTGGCAGATGTCATTTTGTAGGGCGCGTTTGGGCCTCCGATGGCAGCCAGGTTTGGCGGAGGGGGCAGCTTTGGTCTGGGAGGAATCCTCGTCCTTATGGAATTTTTGTAGGCAAAAGCCCTGCATGGGCCGCCGGCAAGTTGACTCCGAAAGGAGGCAATTTTCCCCAAGAAGCCAAACTCAAGAGCCCACTTGGCAGGTGTCATTTTGTAGGGCGCGTTTGGGCCTCCGATGGCAGCCAGGTTTGGAGGAGGGGGCAGCTTTGGTCTGGGAGAAATCCTCGTCCTTATGGAATTTTTGTAGGCAAAACCCCTGCATGAGCCGCAGGCAAGTTGACTCCGAAAGGAGGCACTTTTCCCCAGAAAGCCAAACTCAAGAGCCCACTTGGCAGATGTCATTTTGTAGGGCGCGTTTGGGCTTCCGATGGCAGCCAGGTTTGGAGGAGGGGGCAGCTTTGGTCTGGGAGGAATCCTCGTCCTTATGGAATTTTTGTAGTCTAAAGCCCAGCACGGGCCGCAGGCTAGTTAGGCAAGTTGGCTTTGAAAGGAGGCACTTTTTCGCAAGAAGCCAATCTCAAGAGCCCACTTGGCAGATGTCATTTTGTAGGGCGCGTTTGGGCCTCCGATGGCAGCCAGGTTTGGAGGAGGGGGCAGCTTTGGTCTGGGAGAAATCCTCGTCCTTATGGAATTTTTGTAGGCAAAAGCCCAGGACCGGCCGCAGGCAAGTTGGCTTTGAAAGGAGGCACTTCCACCCAAGAAGCCAAACTCAAGAGCCCACTTGACAGGTGTCATTTTGTAGGGCACGTTTGGGCCTCCGATGGCAGCCAGGTTTGGAGGAGGGGGCAGCTTTGGTCTGGGAGAAATCCTCGTCCTTCTGGAATTTTTGTAGGCAAAAGCCCTGCATGGGCCGCAGGCAAGTTGACTCCGAAAGGAGGCACTTTTCCCCAGGAAGCCAAACTCAAGAACCCTCAATGCAGGTGTCATTTTGTGGGGCGCGTTTGGGCCTCCGATGGCAACCAGGTTTGGAGGAGGGGGCAGCTTTGGTCTGGGAGAAATCCTCGTCCTTCTGGAATTTTTGGAGGCAAAAGCCCAGGACGGGCCGCAGGCAAGTTAGGCAAGTTGGCTCCGAAAGGAGGCACTTTTCCCCAAGAAGCCAAACTCAAGAGCCCACTTGGCAGATGTCATTTTGTGGGGCGCATTTGGGCCTCTGATGGCAGCCAGGTTTGGAGGAGGGGGCAGCTTTGGTCTGGGAGAAATCCTCGTCCTTATGGAATTTTTGTAGTCTAAAGCCCAGCACGGGCCGCAGGCTAGTTAGGCAAGTTGGCTTTGAAAGGAGGCACTTTCCCCCAAGAAGCCAAACTCAAGAGCCCACTTGGCAGGTGTCATTTTGTAGGGCGCGTTTGGGCCTCCGATGGCAGCCAGGTTTGGAGGAGGGGGCAGCTTTGGTCTGGGAGAAATCCTCGTCCTTATGGAATTTTTGTAGGCAAAAGCCCAGGACGGGCCGCAGGCAAGTTGGCTTTGAAAGGAGGTACTTCCACCCAAGAAGCCAAACTCAAGAGCCCACTTGGCAGGTGTCATTTTGTAGGGCACGTTTGGGCCTCCGATGGCAGCCAGGTTTGGAGGAGGGGGCAGCTTTGGTCTGGGAGAAATCCTCATCCTTATGGAATTTTTGTAGGCAAAAGCCCTGCATGGGCCGCAGGCAAGTTGGCTTTGAAAGGAGGTACTTCCACCCAAGAAGCCAAACTCAAGAGCCCACTTGGCAGATGTCATTTTGTAGGGCACGTTTCGGCCTCCGATGGCAGCCAGGTTTGGAGGAGGGGGCAGCTTTGGTCTGGGAGAAATCCTCGTCCTTATGGAATTTTTGTAGCAAAAGCCCGGGACGGGACACAGGCAAGTTGGTTTTGAAAGGAGTCACTTTTCCCCAAGAAGCCAAACTCAAGAGCCCACTTGGCAGGTGTCATTTTGTAGGGCACGTTTGGGCCTCCGATGGCAGCCAGGTTTGGAGGAGGGGGCAGCTTTGGCCTGGGAGAAATCCTCGTCCTTATGGAATTTTTGGAGGCAAAAGCCGAGGACGGGCCGCAGGCAAGTTAGGCAAGTTGGCTCCGAAAGGAGGCACTTTTCCCCAAGAAGCCAAACTCAAGAACCCTCAATGCAGATGTCATTTTGTGGGGCGCGTTTGGGCCTCCGATGGCAGCCAGGTTTGGAGGAGGGGGCAGCTTTGGTCTGGGAGAAATCCTCGTCCTTATGGAATTTTTGTAGCAAAAGCCCGGGACGGGACACAGGCAAGTTGGTTTTGAAAGGAGTCACTTTTCCCCAAGAAGCCAATCTCAAGAGCCCACTTGGCAGGTGTCATTTTGGAGGGCACGTTTGGGCCTCCGATGGCAGCCAGGTTTGGAGGAGGGGGCAGCTTTGGCCTGGGAGAAATCCTCGTCCTTATGGAATTTTTGGAGGCAAAAGCCCAGGACGGGCCGCAGGCAAGTTAGGCAAGTTGGCTCCGAAAGGAGGCACTTTTCCCCAAGAAGCCAAACTCAAGAACCCTCAATGCAGATGTCATTTTGTAGGGCGCGTTTGGGCCTCTGATGGCAGCCAGGTTTGGAGGAGGGGGCAGCTTTGGTCTGGGAGAAATCCTCGTCCTTCTGGAATTTTTGTAGCAAAAGCCCGGGACGGGACACAGGCAAGTTGGTTTTGAAAGGAGTCACTTTTCCCCAAGAAGCCAAACTCAAGAGCCCACTTGGCAGGTGTCATTTTGTAGGGCACGTTTGGGCCTCCGATGGCAGCCAGGTTTGGAGGAGGGGGCAGCTTTGGCCTGGGAGAAATCCTCGTCCTTCTGGAATTTTTGGAGGCAAAAGCCCAGGAAGGGCCGCAGGCAAGTTAGGCAAGTTGGCTCCGAAAGGAGGCACTTTTCCCCAAGAAGCCAAACTCAAGAGCCCACTTGGCAAATGTCATTTTGTAGGGCGCGTTTGGGCCTCCGATGGCAGCCAGGTTTGGAGGAGGGGGCAGCTTTGGTCTGGGAGAAATCCTCGTCCTTCTGGAATTTTTGTAGGCAGAAGCCCTGCATGGGCCGCAGGCAAGTTGACTCCGAAAGGAGGCACTTTTCCCCGGGAAGCCAAACTCAAGAACCCTCAATGCAGGTGTCATTTTGTGGGGCGCGTTTGGTCCTCCGATGGCAGCCAGGTTTGGAGGAGGGGGCAGCTTTGGTCTGGGAGAAATCCTCGTCCTTATGGAATTTTTGGAGGCAAAAGACCAGGACGGGCCGCAGGCAAGTTGGCTTTGAAAGGAGGCACTTTTCCCCAAGAAGCCAAACTCAAGAGCCCACTTGGCAGATGTCATTTTGTAGGGCGCGTTTGGGCCTCCGATGGCAGCCAGGTTTGGAGGAGGGAGCAGCTTTGGTCTGGGAGAAATCCTCGTCCTTATGGAATTTTTGTAGGCAAAAGCCCAGGACGGGCCGCAGGCTAGTTAGGCAAGTTGGCTCCGAAAGGAGGCACTTTTCCCCAAGAAGCCAAACTCAAGAGCCCTCTTGGCAGGTGTCATTTTGTAGGGCGCGTTTGGGCCTCCGATGGCAGCCAGGTTTGGAGGAGGGGGCAGCTTTGGTCTGGGAGAAATCCTCGTCCTTATGGAATTTTTGGAGGCAAAAGCCCTGCATGGGCCGCCGGCAAGTTGACTCCGAAAGGAGGCACTTTTCCCCAAGAAGCCAAACTCAAGAGCCCACTTGGCAGGTGTCATTTTGTAGGGCGCATTTGGGCCTCCGATGGCAGCCAGGTTTGGAGGAGGGGGCAGCTTTCGTCTGGGAGGAATCCTCGTCCTTATGGAATTTTTGTAGCAATCGTCCGGGACGGGACGCAGGCAAGTTGGTTTTGAAAGGAGTCACTTTTCCCCAAGAAGCCAAACTCAAGAGCCCACTTGGCAGATGTCATTTTGTAGGGCGCGTTTGGGCCTCCGATGGCAGCCAGGTTTGGAGGAGGGAGCAGCTTTGGTCTGGGAGAAATCCTTGTCCTTCTGGAATTTTTGTAGGCAAAAGCCCAGGACGGGCCGCAGGCAAGTTAGGCAAGTTGGCTTTGAAAGGAGGCACTTTTCCCCAAGAAGCCAAACTCAAGAGCCCACTTGGCAGGTGTCATTTTGTAGGGCGCGTTTGGGCCTCTGATGGCAGCCAGGTTTGGAGGAGGGGGCAGCTTTGGTCTGGGAGAAATCCTCGTCCTTATGGAATTTTTGTAGGCAAAAGCCCAGCACGGGCCGCAGGCAAGTTAGGCAAGTTGGCTCCGAAAGGAGGCACTTTTCCCCAAGAAGCCAAACTCAAGAGCCCACTTGGCAGGTGTCATTTTGTAGGGCGCGTTTGGGCCTCCGATGGCAGCCAGGTTTGGAGGAGGGGGCAGCTTTGGTCTGGGAGAAATCCTCGTCCTTATGGAATTTTTGGAGGCAAAAGCCCAGGACGGGCCGCCGGCAAGTTGACTCCGAAAGGAGGCACTTTTCCTCAAGAAGCCAAACTCAAGAGCCCGCTTGGCAGATGTCATTTTGTAGGGCGCGTTTGGGCCTCCGATGGCAGCCAGGTTTGGCGGAGGGGGCAGCTTTGGTCTGGGAGGAATCCTCGTCCTTATGGAATTTTTGTAGGCAAAAGCCCTGCATGGGCCGCCGGCAACTTGACTCCGAAAGGAGGCAATTTTCCCCAAGAAGCCAAACTCAAGAGCCCACTTGGCAGATGTCATTTTGTAGGGCGCGTTTGGGCCTCCGATGGCAGCCAGGTTTGGAGGAGGGGGCAGCTTTGGTCTGGGAGAAATCCTCGTCCTTATGGAATTTTTGTAGGCAAAACCCCTGCATGAGCCGCAGGCAAGTTGACTCCGAAAGGAGGCACTTTTCCCCAGAAAGCCAAACTCAAGAGCCCACTTGGCAGATGTCATTTTGTAGGGCGCGTTTGGGCTTCCGATGGCAGCCAGGTTTGGAGGAGGGGGCAGCTTTGGTCTGGGAGAAATCCTCGTCCTTATGGAATTTTTGTAGTCTAAAGCCCAGCACGGGCCGCAGGCTAGTTAGGCAAGTTGGCTTTGAAAGGAGGCACTTTTCCGCAAGAAGCCAATCTCAAGAGCCCACTTGGCAGATGTCATTTTGTAGGGCGCGTTTGGGCCTCCGATGGCAGCCAGGTTTGGAGGAGGGGGCAGCTTTGGTCTGGGAGAAATCCTCGTCCTTATGGAATTTTTGTAGCAAAAGCCCGGGACGGGACACAGGCAAGTTGGTTTTGAAAGGAGTCACTTTTCCCCAAGAAGCCAAACTCAAGAGCCCACTTGGCAGGTGTCATTTTGTAGGGCACGTTTGGGCCTCCGATGGCAGCCAGGTTTGGAGGAGGGGGCAGCTTTGGCCTGGGAGAAATCCTCGTCCTTATGGAATTTTTGGAGGCAAAAGCCGAGGACGGGCCGCAGGCAAGTTAGGCAAGTTGGCTCCGAAAGGAGGCACTTTTCCCCAAGAAGCCAAACTCAAGAACCCTCAATGCAGATGTCATTTTGTGGGGCGCGTTTGGGCCTCCGATGGCAGCCAGGTTTGGAGGAGGGGGCAGCTTTGGTCTGGGAGAAATCCTCGTCCTTATGGAATTTTTGTAGCAAAAGCCCGGGACGGGACACAGGCAAGTTGGTTTTGAAAGGAGTCACTTTTCCCCAAGAAGCCAAACTCAAGAGCCCACTTGGCAGGTGTCATTTTGTAGGGCACGTTTGGGCCTCCGATGGCAGCCAGGTTTGGAGGAGGGGGCAGCTTTGGCCTGGGAGAAATCCTCGTCCTTATGGAATTTTTGGAGGCAAAAGCCCAGGACGGGCCGCAGGCAAGTTAGGCAAGTTGGCTCCGAAAGGAGGCACTTTTCCCCAAGAAGCCAAACTCAAGAACCCTCAATGCAGATGTCATTTTGTGGGGCGCGTTTGGGCCTCTGATGGCAGCCAGGTTTGGAGGAGGGGGCAGCTTTGGTCTGGGAGAAATCCTCGTCCTTCTGGAATTTTTGTAGCAAAAGCCCGGGACGGGACACAGGCAAGTTGGTTTTGAAAGGAGTCACTTTTCCCCAAGAAGCCAAACTCAAGAGCCCACTTGGCAGGTGTCATTTTGTAGGGCACGTTTGGGCCTCCGATGGCAGCCAGGTTTGGAGGAGGGGGCAGCTTTGGCCTGGGAGAAATCCTCGTCCTTCTGGAATTTTTGGAGGCAAAAGCCCAGGAAGGGCCGCAGGCAAGTTAGGCAAGTTGGCTCCGAAAGGAGGCACTTTTCCCCAAGAAGCCAAACTCAAGAGCCCACTTGGCAAATGTCATTTTGTAGGGCGCGTTTGGGCCTCCGATGGCAGCCAGGTTTGGAGGAGGGGGCAGCTTTGGTCTGGGAGAAATCCTCGTCCTTCTGGAATTTTTGTAGGCAGAAGCCCTGCATGGGCCGCAGGCAAGTTGACTCCGAAAGGAGGCACTTTTCCCCGGGAAGCCAAACTCAAGAACCCTCAATGCAGGTGTCATTTTGTGGGGCGCGTTTGGTCCTCCGATGGCAGCCAGGTTTGGAGGAGGGGGCAGCTTTGGTCTGGGAGAAATCCTCGTCCTTATGGAATTTTTGGAGGCAAAAGACCAGGACGGGCCGCAGGCAAGTTGGCTTTGAAAGGAGGCACTTTTCCCCAAGAAGCCAAACTCAAGAGCCCACTTGGCAGATGTCATTTTGTAGGGCGCGTTTGGGCCTCCGATGGCAGCCAGGTTTGGAGGAGGGAGCAGCTTTGGTCTGGGAGAAATCCTCGTCCTTATGGAATTTTTGTAGGCAAAAGCCCAGGACGGGCCGCAGGCTAGTTAGGCAAGTTGGCTCCGAAAGGAGGCACTTTTCCCCAAGAAGCCAAACTCAAGAGCCCTCTTGGCAGGTGTCATTTTGTAGGGCGCGTTTGGGCCTCCGATGGCAGCCAGGTTTGGAGGAGGGGGCAGCTTTGGTCTGGGAGAAATCCTCGTCCTTTTGGAATTTTTGGAGGCAAAAGCCCTGCATGGGCCGCCGGCAAGTTGACTCCGAAAGGAGGCACTTTTCCCCAAGAAGCCAAACTCAAGAGCCCACTTGGCAGGTGTCATTTTGTAGGGCGCATTTGGGCCTCCGATGGCAGCCAGGTTTGGAGGAGGGGGCAGCTTTCGTCTGGGAGGAATCCTCGTCCTTATGGAATTTTTGTAGCAATCGTCCGGGACGGGACGCAGGCAAGTTGGTTTTGAAAGGAGTCACTTTTCCCCAAGAAGCCAAACTCAAGAGCCCACTTGGCAGATGTCATTTTGTAGGGCGCGTTTGGGCCTCCGATGGCAGCCAGGTTTGGAGGAGGGAGCAGCTTTGGTCTGGGAGAAATCCTTGTCCTTCTGGAATTTTTGTAGGCAAAAGCCCAGGACGGGCCGCAGGCAAGTTAGGCAAGTTGGCTTTGAAAGGAGGCACTTTTCCCCAAGAAGCCAAACTCAAGAGCCCACTTGGCAGGTGTCATTTTGTAGGGCGCGTTTGGGCCTCTGATGGCAGCCAGGTTTGGAGGAGGGGGCAGCTTTGGTCTGGGAGAAATCCTCGTCCTTATGGAATTTTTGTAGGCAAAAGCCCAGCACGGGCCGCAGGCAAGTTAGGCAAGTTGGCTCCGAAAGGAGGCACTTTTCCCCAAGAAGCCAAACTCAAGAGCCCACTTGGCAGGTGTCATTTTGTAGGGCGCGTTTGGGCCTCCGATGGCAGCCAGGTTTGGAGGAGGGGGCAGCTTTGGTCTGGGAGAAATCCTCGTCCTTATGGAATTTTTGGAGGCAAAAGCCCAGGACGGGCCGCCGGCAAGTTGACTCCGAAAGGAGGCACTTTTCCTCAAGAAGCCAAACTCAAGAGCCCGCTTGGCAGATGTCATTTTGTAGGGCGCGTTTGGGCCTCCGATGGCAGCCAGGTTTGGCGGAGGGGGCAGCTTTGGTCTGGGAGGAATCCTCGTCCTTATGGAATTTTTGTAGGCAAAAGCCCTGCATGGGCCGCCGGCAACTTGACTCCGAAAGGAGGCAATTTTCCCCAAGAAGCCAAACTCAAGAGCCCACTTGGCAGATGTCATTTTGTAGGGCGCGTTTGGGCCTCCGATGGCAGCCAGGTTTGGAGGAGGGGGCAGCTTTGGTCTGGGAGAAATCCTCGTCCTTATGGAATTTTTGTAGGCAAAACCCCTGCATGAGCCGCAGGCAAGTTGACTCCGAAAGGAGGCACTTTTCCCCAGAAAGCCAAACTCAAGAGCCCACTTGGCAGATGTCATTTTGTAGGGCGCGTTTGGGCTTCCGATGGCAGCCAGGTTTGGAGGAGGGGGCAGCTTTGGTCTGGGAGAAATCCTCGTCCTTATGGAATTTTTGTAGTCTAAAGCCCAGCACGGGCCGCAGGCTAGTTAGGCAAGTTGGCTTTGAAAGGAGGCACTTTTCCGCAAGAAGCCAATCTCAAGAGCCCACTTGGCAGATGTCATTTTGTAGGGCGCGTTTGGGCCTCCGATGGCAGCCAGGTTTGGAGGAGGGGGCAGCTTTGGTCTGGGAGAAATCCTCGTCCTTATGGAATTTTTGTAGGCAAAAGCCCAGGACCGGCCGCAGGCAAGTTGGCTTTGAAAGGAGGCACTTCCACCCAAGAAGCCAAACTCAAGAGCCCACTTGACAGGTGTCATTTTGTAGGGCACGTTTGGGCCTCCGATGGCAGCCAGGTTTGGAGGAGGGGGCAGCTTTGGTCTGGGAGAAATCCTCGTCCTTCTGGAATTTTTGTAGGCAAAAGCCCTGCATGGGCCGCAGGCAAGTTGACTCCGAAAGGAGGCACTTTTCCCCAGGAAGCCAAACTCAAGAACCCTCAATGCAGGTGTCATTTTGTGGGGCGCGTTTGGGCCTCCGATGGCAGCCAGGTTTGGAGGAGGGGGCAGCTTTGGTCTGGGAGAAATCCTCGTCCTTCTGGAATTTTTGGAGGCAAAAGCCCAGGACGGGCCGCAGGCAAGTTAGGCAAGTTGGCTAAGAAAGGAGGCACTTTTCCCCAAGAAGCCAAACTCAAGAGCCCACTTGGCAGATGTCATTTTGTGGGGCGCATTTGGGCCTCCGATGGCAGCCAGGTTTGGAGGAGGGGGCAGCTTTGGTCTGGGAGAAATCCTCGTCCTTATGGAATTTTTGTAGTCTAAAGCCCAGCACGGGCCGCAGGCTAGTTAGGCAAGTTGGCTTTGAAAGGAGGCACTTCCACCCAAGAAGCCAAACTCAAGAGCCCACTTGGCAGGTGTCATTTTGTAGGGCGCGTTTGGGCCTCCAATGGCAGCCAGGTTTGGAGGAGGGGGCAGCTTTGGTCTGGGAGAAATCCTCGTCCTTATGGAATTTTTGTAGGCAAAAGCCCAGGACGGGCCGCAGGCAAGTTGGCTTTGAAAGGAGGTACTTCCACCCAAGAAGCCAAACTCAAGAGCCCACTTGGCAGGTGTCATTTTGTAGGGCACGTTTGGGCCTCCGATGGCAGCCAGGTTTGGAGGAGGGGGCAGCTTTGGTCTGGGAGAAATCCTCATCCTTATGGAATTTTTGTAGGCAAAAGCCCTGCATGGGCCGCAGGCAAGTTGGCTTTGAAAGGAGGTACTTCCACCCAAGAAGCCAAACTCAAGAGCCCACTTGGCAGATGTCATTTTGTAGGGCACGTTTGGGCCTCCGATGGCAGCCAGGTTTGGAGGAGGGGGCAGCTTTGGTCTGGGAGAAATCCTCGTCCTTATGGAATTTTTGTAGCAAAAGCCCGGGACGGGACACAGGCAAGTTGGTTTTGAAAGGAGTCACTTTTCCCCAAGAAGCCAAACTCAAGAGCCCACTTGGCAGGTGTCATTTTGTAGGGCACGTTTGGGCCTCCGATGGCAGCCAGGTTTGGAGGAGGAGGCAGCTTTGGCCTGGGAGAAATCCTCGTACTTATGGAATTTTTGGAGGCAAAAGCCCAGGACGGGCCGCAGGCAAGTTAGGCAAGTTGGCTCAGAAAGGAGGCACTTTTCCGCAAGAAGCCAAACTCAAGAACCCTCAATGCAGATGTCATTTTGTGGGGCGCGTTTGGGCCTCCGATGGCAGCCAGGTTTGGAGGAGGGGGCAGCTTTGGTCTGGGAGAAATCCTCGTCCTTCTGGAATTTTTGTAGCAAAAGCCCGGGACGGGACACAGGCAAGTTGGTTTTGAAAGGAGTCACTTTTCCCCAAGAAGCCAAACTCAAGAGCCCACTTGGCAGGTGTCATTTTGTAGGGCACGTTTGGGCCTCCGATGGCAGCCAGGTTTGGAGGAGGGGGCAGCTTTGGCCTGGGAGAAATCCTCGTCCTTATGGAATTTTTGTAGCAAAAGCCCAGGACGGGCCGCAGGCAAGTTAGGCAAGTTGGCTCCGAAAGGAGGCACTTTTCCCCAAGAAGCCAAACTCAAGAACCCTCAATGCAGATGTCATTTTGTGGGGCGCGTTTGGGCCTCCGATGGCAGCCAGGTTTGGAGGAGGGGGCAGCTTTGGTCTGCGAGAAATCCTCGTCCTTCTGGAATTTTTGTAGGCAAAAGCCCTGCATGGGCCGCCGGCAAGTTGACTCCGAAAGGAGGCACTTTTCCCCAAGAAGCCAAACTCAAGAGCCCACTTGGCAGGTGTCATTTTGTAGGGCGCGTTTGGACCTCCGATGGCAGCCAGGTTTGGAGGAGGGGGCAGCTTTGGTCTGGGAGAAATCCTCGTCCTTATGGAATTTTTGTAGGCTAAACCCCTGCATGAGCCGCAGGCAAGTTGACTCCGAAAGGAGGCACTTTTCCCCAGAAAGCCAAACTCAAGAGCCCACTTGGCAGATGTCATTTTGTAGGGCGCGTTTGGGCCTCCGATGGCAGCCAGGTTTGGAGGAGGGGGCAGCTTTGGTCTGGGAGGAATCCTCGTCCTTATGGAATTTTTGTAGCAAAAGCCCAGGACGGGACGCAGGCAAGTTGGTTTTGAAAGGAGTCACTTTTCCCCAAGATGCCAAACTCAAGAGCCGACTTGGCAGGTGTCATTTTGTAGGGCGCGTTTGGGCCTCCGATGTCAGCCAGGTTTGGAGGAGGGGGCAGCTTTGGTCTGGGAGAAATCCTCGTCCTTATGGAATTTTTGTAGGCAAAAACCCCACATGGGCCGCAGGCAAGTTAGGCAAGTTGACTCCGAAAGGAGGCACTTTTCCCCAAGAAGCCAAACTCAAGAACCCTCAAATGCAGATGTCATTTTGTGGGGCGCGTTTGGGCCTCCGATGGCAGCCAGGTTTGGAGGAGGGGGCAGCTTTGGTCTGGGAGAAATCCTCGTCCTTATGGAATTTTTGTAGTCTAAAGCCCAGCACGGGCCGCAGGCTAGTTAGGCAAGTTGGCTTTGAAAGGAGGCACTTCCACCCAAGAAGCCAAACTCAAGAGCCCACTTGGCAGATGTCATTTTGTAGGGCGCGTTTGGGCCTCCGATGGCAGCCAGGTTTGGAGGAGGGGGCAGCTTTGGTCTGGGAGAAATCCTCGTCCTTATGGAATTTTTGTAGGCAAAAGCCCAGGACCGGCCGCAGGCAAGTTGGCTTTGAAAGGAGGTACTTCCACCCAAGAAGCCAAACTCAAGAGCCCACTTGGCAGATGTCATTTTGTAGGGCACGTTTCGGCCTCCGATGGCAGCCAGGTTTGGAGGAGGGGGCAGCTTTGGTCTGGGAGAAATCCTCGTCCTTATGGAATTTTTGTAGGCAAAAGCCCTGCATGGGCCGCAGGCAAGTTAGGCAAGTTGCTTTGAAAGGAGGCACTTTCCCCCAAGAAGCCAAACTCAGGAGCCCACTTGGCAGATGTCATTTTGTAGGGCGCGTTTGGGCCACCGATGGCAGCTAGGTTTGGAGGAGGGGGCAGCTTTGGTCTGGGAGAAATCCTCGTCCTTATGGAATTTTTGTAGGCAAAAGCCCAGAATGGGCTGCAGGCTAGTTAGGCAAGTTGGCTTTGAAAGGAGGCACTTTTCCGCAAGAAGCCAAACTCAAGAGCCCACTTGGCAGATGTCATTTTGTAGGGCGCGTTTGGGCCTCCGATGGCAGCCAGGTTTGGAGGAGGGGGCAGCTTTGGTCTGGGAGAAATCCTCGTCCTTCTGGAATTTTTGTAGCAAAAGCCCGGTGCGGGACACAGGCAAGTTGGTTTTGAAAGGAGTCACTTTTCCCCAAGAAGCCAAACTCAAGAGCCCACTTGGCAGGTGTCATTTTGTAGGGCGCGTTTGGGCCTCCGATGGCAGCCAGGTTTGGAGGAGGGAGCAGCTTTGGTCTGGGAGAAATCCTTGTCCTTCTGGAATTTTTGGAGGCAAAAGCCCAGGACGGGCCGCAGGCAAGTTAGGCAAGTTGGCTTTGATAGGAGGCACTTTTCCCCAAGAAGCAAAACTCAAGAGCCCACTTGGCAGGTGTCATTTTGTAGGGCGCGTTTGGGCCTCTGATGGCAGCCAGGCTTGGAGGAGGGGGCAGCTTTGGTCTGGGAGAAATCCTCGTCCTTATGGAATTTTTGTAGGCAAAAGCCCAGCACGGGCCGCAGGCAAGTTAGGCAAGTTGGCTCCGAAAGGAGGCATTTTTCCCCAAGAAGCCAAACTCAAGAGCCCACTTGGCAGGTGTCATTTTGTAGGGCGCGTTTGGGCCTCCGATGGCAGCCAGGTTTGGAGGAGGGGGCAGCTTTGGTCTGGGAGAAATCCTCGTCCTTATGGAATTTTTGGAGGCAAAAGCCCAGGACGGGCCGCCGGCAAGTTGACTCCGAAAGGAGGCACTTTTCCTCAAGAAGCCAAACTCAAGAGCCCGCTTGGCAGATGTCATTTTGTAGGGCGCGTTTGGGCCTCCGATGGCAGCCAGGTTTGGCGGAGGGGGCAGCTTTGGTCTGGGAGGAATCCTCGTCCTTATGGAATTTTTGTAGGCAAAAGCCCTGCATGGGCCGCCGGCAAGTTGACTCCGAAAGGAGGCAATTTTCCCCAAGAAGCCAAACTCAAGAGCCCACTTGGCAGGTGTCATTTTGTAGGGCGCGTTTGGGCCTCCGATGGCAGCCAGGTTTGGAGGAGGGGGCAGCTTTGGTCTGGGAGAAATCCTCGTCCTTATGGAATTTTTGTAGGCAAAACCCCTGCATGAGCCGCAGGCAAGTTGACTCCGAAAGGAGGCACTTTTCCCCAGAAAGCCAAACTCAAGAGCCCACTTGGCAGATGTCATTTTGTAGGGCGCGTTTGGGCTTCCGATGGCAGCCAGGTTTGGAGGAGGGGGCAGCTTTGGTCTGGGAGGAATCCTCGTCCTTATGGAATTTTTGTAGTCTAAAGCCCAGCACGGGCCGCAGGCTAGTTAGGCAAGTTGGCTTTGAAAGGAGGCACTTTTTCGCAAGAAGCCAATCTCAAGAGCCCACTTGGCAGATGTCATTTTGTAGGGCGCGTTTGGGCCTCCGATGGCAGCCAGGTTTGGAGGAGGGGGCAGCTTTGGTCTGGGAGAAATCCTCGTCCTTATGGAATTTTTGTAGGCAAAAGCCCAGGACCGGCCGCAGGCAAGTTGGCTTTGAAAGGAGGCACTTCCACCCAAGAAGCCAAACTCAAGAGCCCACTTGACAGGTGTCATTTTGTAGGGCACGTTTGGGCCTCCGATGGCAGCCAGGTTTGGAGGAGGGGGCAGCTTTGGTCTGGGAGAAATCCTCGTCCTTCTGGAATTTTTGTAGGCAAAAGCCCTGCATGGGCCGCAGGCAAGTTGACTCCGAAAGGAGGCACTTTTCCCCAGGAAGCCAAACTCAAGAACCCTCAATGCAGGTGTCATTTTGTGGGGCGCGTTTGGGCCTCCGATGGCAGCCAGGTTTGGAGGAGGGGGCAGCTTTGGTCTGGGAGAAATCCTCGTCCTTCTGGAATTTTTGGAGGCAAAAGCCCAGGACGGGCCGCAGGCAAGTTAGGCAAGTTGGCTCCGAAAGGAGGCACTTTTCCCCAAGAAGCCAAACTCAAGAGCCCACTTGGCAGATGTCATTTTGTGGGGCGCATTTGGGCCTCTGATGGCAGCCAGGTTTGGAGGAGGGGGCAGCTTTGGTCTGGGAGAAATCCTCGTCCTTATGGAATTTTTGTAGTCTAAAGCCCAGCACGGGCCGCAGGCTAGTTAGGCAAGTTGGCTTTGAAAGGAGGCACTTTCCCCCAAGAAGCCAAACTCAAGAGCCCACTTGGCAGGTGTCATTTTGTAGGGCGCGTTTGGGCCTCCGATGGCAGCCAGGTTTGGAGGAGGGGGCAGCTTTGGTCTGGGAGAAATCCTCGTCCTTATGGAATTTTTGTAGGCAAAAGCCCAGGACGGGCCGCAGGCAAGTTGGCTTTGAAAGGAGGTACTTCCACCCAAGAAGCCAAACTCAAGAGCCCACTTGGCAGGTGTCATTTTGTAGGGCACGTTTGGGCCTCCGATGGCAGCCAGGTTTGGAGGAGGGGGCAGCTTTGGTCTGGGAGAAATCCTCATCCTTATGGAATTTTTGTAGGCAAAAGCCCTGCATGGGCCGCAGGCAAGTTGGCTTTGAAAGGAGGTACTTCCACCCAAGAAGCCAAACTCAAGAGCCCACTTGGCAGATGTCATTTTGTAGGGCACGTTTCGGCCTCCGATGGCAGCCAGGTTTGGAGGAGGGGGCAGCTTTGGTCTGGGAGAAATCCTCGTCCTTATGGAATTTTTGTAGCAAAAGCCCGGGACGGGACACAGGCAAGTTGGTTTTGAAAGGAGTCACTTTTCCCCAAGAAGCCAAACTCAAGAGCCCACTTGGCAGGTGTCATTTTGTAGGGCACGTTTGGGCCTCCGATGGCAGCCAGGTTTGGAGGAGGGGGCAGCTTTGGCCTGGGAGAAATCCTCGTCCTTATGGAATTTTTGGAGGCAAAAGCCGAGGACGGGCCGCAGGCAAGTTAGGCAAGTTGGCTCCGAAAGGAGGCACTTTTCCCCAAGAAGCCAAACTCAAGAACCCTCAATGCAGATGTCATTTTGTGGGGCGCGTTTGGGCCTCCGATGGCAGCCAGGTTTGGAGGAGGGGGCAGCTTTGGTCTGGGAGAAATCCTCGTCCTTATGGAATTTTTGTAGCAAAAGCCCGGGACGGGACACAGGCAAGTTGGTTTTGAAAGGAGTCACTTTTCCCCAAGAAGCCAAACTCAAGAGCCCACTTGGCAGGTGTCATTTTGTAGGGCACGTTTGGGCCTCCGATGGCAGCCAGGTTTGGAGGAGGGGGCAGCTTTGGCCTGGGAGAAATCCTCGTCCATATGGAATTTTTGTAGCAAAAGCCCAGGACGGGCCGCAGGCAAGTTAGGCAAGTTGGCTTTGAAAGGAGGCACTTTTCCCCAAGAAGCCAAACTCAAGAACCCTCAATGCAGATGTCATTTTGTGGGGCGCGTTTGGGCCTCCGATGGCAGCCAGGTTTGGAGGAGGGGGCAGCTTTGGTCTGGGAGAAATCCTCGTCCTTATGGAATTTTTGTAGCAAAAGCCCGGGACGGGACACAGGCAAGTTGGTTTTGAAAGGAGTCACTTTTCCCCAAGATGCCAAACTCAAGAGCCGACTTGGCAGGTGTCATTTTGTAGGGCGCGTTTGGGCCTCCGATGTCAGCCAGGTTTGGAGGAGGGGGCAGCTTTGGTCTGGGAGAAATCCTCGTCCTTATGGAATTTTTGTAGGCAAAAACCCCACATGGGCCGCAGGCAAGTTAGGCAAGTTGACTCCGAAAGGAGGCACTTTTCCCCAAGAAGCCAAACTCAAGAGCCCACTTGGCAGGTGTCATTTTGTAGGGCGCGTTTGGGACTCCGATGGAAGCCAGGTTTGGAGGAGGGGGCAGCTTTGGTCTGGGAGAAATCCTCGTCCTTATGGAATTTTTGTAGGCAAAACCCCTGCATGAGCCGCAGGCAAGTTGACTCCGAAAGGAGGCACTTTTCCCCAGAAAGCCAAACTCAAGAGCCCACTTGGCAGATGTCATTTTGTAGGGCGCGTTTGGGCCTCCGATGGCAGCCAGGTTTGGAGGAGGGGGCAGCTTTGGTCTGGGAGGAATCCTCGTCCTTATGGAATTTTTGTAGCAAAAGCCCGGGACGGGACGCAGGCAAGTTGGTTTTGAAAGGAGTCACTTTTCCCCAAGAAGCCAAACTCAAGAGCCCACTTGGCAGGTGTCATTTTCTAGGGCGCGTTTGGGCCTCCGATGTCAGCCAGGTTTGGAGGAGGGGGCAGCTTTGGTCTGGGAGAAATCCTCGTCCTTATGGAATTTTTGTAGGCAAAAACCCCGCATGGGCCGCAGGCAAGTTAGGCAAGTTGACTCCGAATGGAGGCACTTTTCCCCAAGAAGCCAAACTCAAGAACCCTCAATGCAGATGTCATTTTGTGGGGCGCGTTTGGGCCTCCGATGGCAGCCAGGTTTGGAGGAGGGGGCAGCTTTGGTCTGGGAGAAATCCTCGTCCTTATGGAATTTTTGTAGTCTAAAGCCCAGCACGGGCCGCAGGCTAGTTAGGCAAGTTGGCTTTGAAAGGAGGCACTTTTCCGCAAGAAGCCAAACTCAAGAGCCCACTTGGCAAATGTCATTTTGTAGGGCGCGTTTGGGCCTCCGATGGCAGCCAGGTTTGGAGGAGGGGGCAGCTTTGGTCTGGGAGAAATCCTCGTCCTTATGGAATTTTTGTAGCAAAAGCCCAGGACGGGCCGCAGGCAAGTTGGCTTTGAAAGGAGGCACTTCCACCCAAGAAGCCAAACTCAAGAGCCCACTTGGCAGGTGTCATTTTGTAGGGCGCGTTTGGGCCTCCGATGGCAGCCAGGTTTGGAGGAGGGGGCAGCTTTGGTCTGGGAGAAATCCTCGTCCTTCTGGAATTTTTGTAGGGAAAAGCCCTGCATGGGCCGCAGGCAAGTTGACTCCGAAAGGAGGCACTTTTCCCCAGGAAGCCAAACTCAAGAACCCTCAATGCAGGTGTCATTTTGTGGGGCGCGTTTGGGCCTCCGATGGCAGCCAGGTTTGGAGGAGGGGGCAGCTTTGGTCTGGGAGAAATCCTCGTCCTTCTGGAATTTTTGGAGGCAAAAGCCCAGGACGGGCCGCAGGCAAGTTAGGCAATTTGGCTCCGAATGGAGGCACTTTTCCCCAAGAAGCCAAACTCAAGAGCCCACTTGGCAGATGTCATTTTGTAGGGCGCGTTTGGGCCTCTGATGGCAGCCAGGTTTGGAGGAGGGGGCAGCTTTGGTCTGGGAGAAATCCTCGTCCTTATGGAATTTTTGGAGGCAAAAGCCCAGCACAGGCCGCAGGCTAGTTAGGCAAGTTGGCTCCGAAAGGAGGCACTTTTCCCCAAGAAGCCAAACTCAAGAGCCCACTTGGCAGGTGTCATTTTGTAGGGTGCGTTTGGGCCTCCGATGGCAGCCAGGTTTGGAGGAGGGGGCAGCTTTGGTCTGGGAGAAATCCTCGTCCTTATGGAATTTTTGGAGGCAAAAGCCCTGCATGGGCCGCCGGCAAGTTGACTCCGAAAGGAGGCACTTTTCCCCAAGAAGCCAAACTCAAGAGCCCGCTTGGCAGATGTCATTTTGTAGGGCGCGTTTGGGCCTCCGATGGCAGCCAGGTTTGGCGGAGGGGGCAGCTTTGGTCTGGGAGAAATCCTCGTCCTTATGGAATTTTTGTAGCAAACGTCCGGGACGGGACGCAGGCAAGTTGGTTTTGAAAGGAGTCACTTTTCCCCAAGAAGCCAATCTCAAGAGCCCACAATGCAGATGTCATTTTGTAGGGCGCGTTTGGGCCTCCGATGGCAGCCAGGTTTGGAGGAGGGAGCAGCTTTGGTCTGGGAGAAATCCTTGTCCTTCTGGAATTTTTGTAGGCAAAAGCCCAGGACCGGCCGCAGGCAAGTTAGGCAAGTTGGCTTTGAAAGGAGGCACTTTTCCCCAAGAAGCCAAACTCAAGAGCCCACTTGGCAGGTGTCATTTTGTAGGGCGCGTTTGGGCCTCCGATGGCAGCCAGGTTTGGAGGAGGGGGCAGCTTTGGTCTGGGAGAAATCCTCGTCCTTATGGAATTTTTGGAGGCAAAAGCCCAGGACGGGCCGCAGGCAAGTTAGGCAAGTTGGCTCCGAAAGGAGGCACTTTTCCCCAAGAAGCCAAACTCAAGAACCCACAATGCAGATGTCATTTTGTAGGGCGCGTTTGGGCCTCCGATGGCAGCCAGGTTTGGAGGAGGGGGCAGCTTTGGTCTGGGAGGAATCCTCGTCCTTATGGAATTTTTGTAGGCAACAGCCCAGGAAGGGCCGCAGGCAAGTTGGCTTTGAAAGGAGGTACTTCCACCCAAGAAGCCAAACTCAAGAGCCCACTTGGCAGATGTCATTTTGTAGGGTGCGTTTGGGCCTCTGATGGCAGCCAGGTTTGGAGGAGGGGGCAGCTTTGGTCTGGGAGAAATCCTCGTCCTTATGGAATTTTTGTAGCAAAAGCCCGGGACGGGACGCAGGCAAGTTGGTTTTGAAAGGAGTCACTTTTCCCCAAGAAGCCAAACTCAAGAGCCCACTTGGCAGGTGTCATTTTGTAGGGCACGTTTGGGCCTCGATGGCAGCCAGGTTTGGAGGAGGGGGCAGCTTTGGTCTGGGAGAAATCCTCGTCCTTCTGGAATTTTTGGAGGCAAAAGCCCAGGAAGGGCCGCAGACAAGTTAGGCAAGTTGGCTCATAAAGGAGGCACTTTTCCCTAAGAAGCCAAACTCAAGAACCCTCGATGCAGATGTCATTTTGTGGGGCGCGTTTGGGCCTCCGATGGCAGCCAGGTTTGGAGGAGGGGGCAGCTTTGGTCTGGGAGAAATCCTCGTCCTTATGGAATTTTTGTAGTCTAAAGCCCAGCACGGGCTGTAGGCAAGTTGGCTCCGAAAGGAGGCACTTTCCCCCAAGAAGCCAAACTCAGGAGCCCACTTGGCAGATGTCATTTTGTAGGGCGCGTTTGGGCCACCGATGGCAGCTAGGTTTGGAGGAGGGGGCAGCTTTGGTCTGGGAGAAATCCTCGTCCTTATGGAATTTTTGTAGGCCAAAGCCCAGAATGGGCTGCAGGCTAGTTAGGCAAGTTGGCTTTGAAAGGAGGCACTTTTCCGCAAGAAGCCAATCTCAAGAGCCCACTTGGGAGATGTCATTTTGTAGGGCGCGTTTGGGCCTCCGATGGCAGCCAGGTTTGGAGGAGGGGGCAGCTTTGGTCTGGGAGAAATCCTCGTCCTTATGGAATTTTTGTAGGCAAAAGCCCAGGACGGGCCGCAGGCAAGTTGGCTTTGAAAGGAGGCACTTCCACCCAAGAAGCCAAACTCAAGAGCCCACTTGGCAGGTGTCATTTTGTAGGGCACGTTTGGGCCTCCGATGGCAGCCAGGTTTGGCGGAGGGGGCAGCTTTGGTCTGGGAGAAATCCTCGTCCTTCTGGAATTTTTGTAGGCAAAAGCTCTGCATGGGCCGCAGGCAAGTTGACTCCGAAAGGAGGCACTTTTCCCCAGGAAGCCAAACTCAAGAACCCTCAATGCAGGTGTCATTTTGTGGGGCGCGTTTGGGCCTCCGATGGCAGCCAGGTTTGGAGGAGGGGGCAGCTTTGGTCTGGGAGAAATCCTCGTCCTTCTGGAATTTTTGGAGGCAAAAGCCCAGGACGGGCCGCCGGCAAGTTAGGCAAGTTGGCTTCGAAAGGAGGCACTTTTCCCCAAGAAGCCAAACTCAAGAACCCTCGATGCAGATGTCATTTTGTGGGGCGCGTTTGGGCCTCCGATGGCAGCCAGGTTTGGAGGAGGGGGCAGCTTTGGTCTGGGAGAAATCCTCGTCCTTATGGAATTTTTGTAGTCTAAAGCCCAGCACGGGCCGCAGGCTAGTTAGGCAAGTTGGCTTTGAAAGGAGGCACTTTTCCCCAGAAAGCCAAACTCAAGAGCCCACTTGGCAGATGTCATTTTGTAGGGCGCGTTTGGGCCTCCGATGGCAGCCAGGTTTGGAGGAGGGGGCAGCTTTGGTCTGGGAGAAATCCTCGTCCTTATGGAATTTTTGTAGGCAAAAGCCCAGGACCGGCCGCAGGCAAGTTGGCTTTGAAAGGAGGCACTTCCACCCAAGAAGCCAAACTCAAGAGCCCACTTGGCAGGTGTCATTTTGTAGGGCACGTTTGGGCCTCCGATGGCAGCCAGGTTTGGAGGAGGGGGCAGCTTTGGTCTGGGAGAAATCCTCGTCCTTATGGAATTTTTGTAGGCAAAAGCCCTGCATGGGCCGCCGGCAAGTTGACTCCGAAAGGAGGCACTTTTCCCCAGGAAGCCAAAATCAAGAACCCTCAATGCAGGTGTCATTTTGTAGGGCGCGTTTGGTCCTCCGATGGCAGCCAGGTTTGGAGGAGGGGGCAGCTTTGGTCTGGGAGAGATCCTCGTCCTTCTGGAATTTTTGTAGTCTAAAGCCCAGCACGGGCCGCAGGCAAGTTGGTTTTGAAAGGAGTCACTTTTCCCCAAGAAGCCAAACTCAAGAGCCCACTTGGCAGGTGTCATTTTGTAGGGCGCGTTTGGGCCTCCGATGGCAGCCAGGTTTGGAGGAGGGGGCAGCTTTGGTCTGGGAGAAATCCTCGTCCTTATGGAATTTTTGTAGGGAAAAACCCCGCATGGGCCGCAGGCAAGTTAGGCAAGTTGGCTTTGAAAGGAGGCACTTTTCCCCAAGAAGCCAAACTCAAGAACTCACAATGCAGATGTCATTTTGTAGGGCGCGTTTGGGCCTCCGATGGCAGCCAGGTTTGGTGGAGGGGGCAGCTTTGGTCTGGGAGAAATCCTCGTCCTTATGGAATTTTTGTAGCAAAAGCCCAGGACGGGCCGCAGGCAAGTTAGGCAAGTTGGCTCCGAAAGGAGGCACTTTTCCCCAAGAAGCCAAACTCAAGAACCCTCAATGCAGATGTCATTTTGTGGGGCGCGTTTGGGCCTCCGATGGCAGCCAGGTTTGGAGGAGGGGGCAGCTTTGGTCTGGGAGAAATCCTCGTCCTTATGGAATTTTTGTAGTCTAAAGCCCAGCACGGGCTGCAGGCAAGTTGGCTTTGAAAGGAGGCACTTTCCCCCAAGAAGCCAAACTCAGGAGCCCACTTGGCAGATGTCATTTTGTAGGGCGCGTTTGGGCCACCGATGGCAGCCAGGTTTGGAGGAGGGGGCAGCTTTGGTCTGGGAGAAATCCTCGTCCTTATGGAATTTTTGTAGGCAAAAGCCCAGCACGGGCCGCAGGCAAGTTGGCTTTGAAAGGAGGTACTTCCACCCAAGAAGCCAAACTCAAGAGCCCACTTGGCAGATGTCATTTTGTAGGGCGCGTTTGGGCCTCCGATGGCAGCCAGGTTTGGAGGAGGGGGCAGCTTTGGTCTGGGAGAAATCCTCGTCCTTATGGAATTTTTGTAGGCAAAAGCCCAGGACGGGCCGCAGGCAAGTTGGCTTTGAAAGGAGGCACTTCCACCCAAGAAGCCAAACTCAAGAGCCCACTTGGCAGATGTCATTTTGTAGGTCACGTTTGGGCCTCCGATGGCAGCCAGGTTTGGAGGAGGGGGCAGCTTTGGTCTGGGAGAAATCCTCGTCCTTCTGGAATTTTTGTAGGCAAAAGCCCTGCATGGGCCGCAGGCAAGTTGGCTTTGAAAGGAGGCACTTCCACCCAAGAAGCCAAACTCAAGAGCCCACTTGGCAGATGTCATTTTGTAGGGCGCGTTTGGGCCTCCGATGGCAGCCAGGTTTGGAGGAGGGGGCAGCTTTGGTCTGGGAGAAATCCTTGTACTTATGGAATTTTTGTAGGCAAAAGCCCAGGACGGGCCGCAGGCAAGTTAGGCATGTTGGCTTTGAAAGGAGGCACTTTTCCCCAAGAAGCCAAACTCAAGAACCCGCAATGCAGATGTCCTTTTGTAGGGCGCGTTTGGGCCTCTGATGGCAGCCAGGTTTGGAGGAGGGGGCAGCTTTGGTCTGGGAGAAATCCTCGTCCTTATGGAATTTTTGTACTCAAAAGCCCAGGACGGGCCGCAGGCAAGTTAGGCATTTTGGCTCCGAAAGGAAGCACTTTTCCCCAAGAAGCCAAACTCAAGAGCCCACTTGGCAGATGTCATTTTGTAGGGCGCGTTTGGGCCTCCGATGGCAGCCAGGTTTGGAGGAGGGGGCAGCTTTGGTCTGGGAGAAATCCTCGTCCTTATGGAATTTTTGGAGGCAAAAGCCCTGCATGGGCCGCAGGCAAGTTGACTCCGAAAGGAGGCACTTTTCCCCAGGAAGCCAAACTCAAGAGCCCACTTGGCAGATGTCATTTTGTAGGGCGCGTTTGGGCCTCCGATGGCAGCCAGGTTTGGAGGAGGGGGCAGCTTTGGTCTGGGAGAAATCCTTGTACTTATGGAATTTTTGTAGGCAAAAGCCCAGGACGGGCCGCAGGCAAGTTAGGCATGTTGGCTTTGAAAGGAGGCACTTTTCCCCAAGAAGCCAAACTCAAGAACCCGCAATGCAGATGTCCTTTTGTAGGGCGCGTTTGGGCCTCTGATGGCAGCCAGGTTTGGAGGAGGGGGCAGCTTTGGTCTGGGAGAAATCCTCGTCCTTATGGAATTTTTGTACTCAAAAGCCCAGGACGGGCCGCAGGCAAGTTAGGCATTTTGGCTCCGAAAGGAAGCACTTTTCCCCAAGAACCCAAACTCAAGAGCCCACTTGGCAGATGTCATTTTGTAGGGCGCGTTTGGGCCTCCGATGGCAGCCAGGTTTGGAGGAGGGGGCAGCTTTGGTCTGGGAGAAATCCCCGTCCCTATGGAATTTTTGTCGGCAAAAGCCCTGCATGGGCCGCAGGCAAGTTGACTCCGAAAGGAGGCACTTTTCCCCAGGAAGCCAAACTCAAGAGCCCACTTGGCAGATGTCATTTTGTAGGGCGCGTTTGGGCCTCCGATGGCAGCCAGGTTTGGAGGAGGGGGCAGCTTTGGTCTGGGAGAAATCCTCGTCCTTATGGAATTTTTGTAGCAAAAGCCCGGGACGGGACGCAGGCTAGTTGGTTTTGAAAGGAGTCACTTTTCCCCAAGAAGCCAAACTCAAGAGCCCACTTGGCAGGTGTCATTTTGTAGGGCACGTTTGGGCCTCCGATGGCAGCCAGGTTTGGAGGAGGGGGCAGCTTTGGTCTGGGAGAAATCCTCGTCCTTCTGGAATTTTTGGAGGCAAAAGCCCAGGAAGGGCCGCAGGCAAGTTAGGCAAGTTGGCTCCGAAAGGAGGCACTTTTCCCCAAGAAGCCAAACTCAAGAACCCTCAATGCAGATGTCATTTTGTGGGGCGCGTTTGGGCCTCCGATGGCAGCCAGGTTTGGAGGAGGGGGCAGCTTTGGTCTGGGAGAAATCCTCGTCCTTATGGAATTTTTGTAGTCTAAAGCCCAGCACGGGCTGCAGGCAAGTTGGCTCCGAAAGGAGGCACTTTCCCCCAAGAAGCCAAACTCAGGAGCCCACTTGGCAGATGTCATTTTGTAGGGCGCGTTTGGGCCACCGATGGCAGCTAGGTTTGGAGGAGGGGGCAGCTTTGGTCTGGGAGAAATCCTCGTCCTTATGGAATTTTTGTAGGCAAAAGCCCAGAATGGGCTGCAGCCTAGTTAGGCAAGTTGGCTTTGAAAGGAGGCACTTTTCCGCAAGAAGCCAATCTCAAGAGCCCACTTGGCAGGTGTCATTTTGTAGGGCGCGTTTGGGCCTCCGATGGCAGCCAGGTTTGGAGGAGGGGGCAGCTTTGGTCTGGGAGAAATCCTCGTCCTTATGGAATTTTTGTAGGGAAAAACCCCGCATGGGCCGCAGGCAAGTTAGGCAAGTTGGCTTTGAAAGGAGGCACTTTTCCCCAAGAAGCCAAACTCAAGAACTCACAATGCAGATGTCATTTTGTAGGGCGCGTTTGGGCCTCCGATGGCAGCCAGGTTTGGTGGAGGGGGCAGCTTTGGTCTGGGAGAAATCCTCGTCCTTATGGAATTTTTGTAGCAAAAGCCCAGGACGGGCCGCAGGCAAGTTAGGCAAGTTGGCTCCGAAAGGAGGCACTTTTCCCCAAGAAGCCAAACTCAAGAACCCTCAATGCAGATGTCATTTTGTGGGGCGCGTTTGGGCCTCCGATGGCAGCCAGGTTTGGAGGAGGGGGCAGCTTTGGTCTGGGAGAAATCCTCGTCCTTATGGAATTTTTGTAGTCTAAAGCCCAGCACGGGCTGCAGGCAAGTTGGCTTTGAAAGGAGGCACTTTCCCCCAAGAAGCCAAACTCAGGAGCCCACTTGGCAGATGTCATTTTGTAGGGCGCGTTTGGGCCACCGATGGCAGCCAGGTTTGGAGGAGGGGGCAGCTTTGGTCTGGGAGAAATCCTCGTCCTTATGGAATTTTTGTAGGCAAAAGCCCAGCACGGGCCGCAGGCAAGTTGGCTTTGAAAGGAGGTACTTCCACCCAAGAAGCCAAACTCAAGAGCCCACTTGGCAGATGTCATTTTGTAGGGCGCGTTTGGGCCTCCGATGGCAGCCAGGTTTGGAGGAGGGGGCAGCTTTGGTCTGGGAGAAATCCTCGTCCTTATGGAATTTTTGTAGGCAAAAGCCCAGGACGGGCCGCAGGCAAGTTGGCTTTGAAAGGAGGCACTTCCACCCAAGAAGCCAAACTCAAGAGCCCACTTGGCAGATGTCATTTTGTAGGTCACGTTTGGGCCTCCGATGGCAGCCAGGTTTGGAGGAGGGGGCAGCTTTGGTCTGGGAGAAATCCTCGTCCTTCTGGAATTTTTGTAGGCAAAAGCCCTGCATGGGCCGCAGGCAAGTTGGCTTTGAAAGGAGGCACTTCCACCCAAGAAGCCAAACTCAAGAGCCCACTTGGCAGATGTCATTTTGTAGGGCGCGTTTGGGCCTCCGATGGCAGCCAGGTTTGGAGGAGGGGGCAGCTTTGGTCTGGGAGAAATCCTTGTACTTATGGAATTTTTGTAGGCAAAAGCCCAGGACGGGCCGCAGGCAAGTTAGGCATGTTGGCTTTGAAAGGAGGCACTTTTCCCCAAGAAGCCAAACTCAAGAACCCGCAATGCAGATGTCCTCTTGTAGGGCGCGTTTGGGCCTCTGATGGCAGCCAGGTTTGGAGGAGGGGGCAGCTTTGGTCTGGGAGAAATCCTCGTCCTTATGGAATTTTTGTACTCAAAAGCCCAGGACGGGCCGCAGGCAAGTTAGGCATTTTGGCTCCGAAAGGAAGCACTTTTCCCCAAGAAGCCAAACTCAAGAGCCCACTTGGCAGATGTCATTTTGTAGGGCGCGTTTGGGCCTCCGATGGCAGCCAGGTTTGGAGGAGGGGGCAGCTTTGGTCTGGGAGAAATCCCCGTCCCTATGGAATTTTTGTCGGCAAAAGCCCTGCATGGGCCGCAGGCAAGTTGACTCCGAAAGGAGGCACTTTTCCCCAGGAAGCCAAACTCAAGAGCCCACTTGGCAGATGTCATTTTGTAGGGCGCGTTTGGGCCTCCGATGGCAGCCAGGTTTGGAGGAGGGGGCAGCTTTGGTCTGGGAGAAATCCTTGTACTTATGGAATTTTTGTAGGCAAAAGCCCAGGACGGGCCGCAGGCAAGTTAGGCATGTTGGCTTTGAAAGGAGGCACTTTTCCCCAAGAAGCCAAACTCAAGAACCCGCAATGCAGATGTCCTTTTGTAGGGCGCGTTTGGGCCTCTGATGGCAGCCAGGTTTGGAGGAGGGGGCAGCTTTGGTCTGGGAGAAATCCTCGTCCTTATGGAATTTTTGTACTCAAAAGCCCAGGACGGGCCGCAGGCAAGTTAGGCATTTTGGCTCCGAAAGGAAGCACTTTTCCCCAAGAAGCCAAACTCAAGAGCCCACTTGGCAGATGTCATTTTGTAGGGCGCGTTTGGGCCTCCGATGGCAGCCAGGTTTGGAGGAGGGGGCAGCTTTGGTCTGGGAGAAATCCCCGTCCCTATGGAATTTTTGTCGGCAAAAGCCCTGCATGGGCCGCAGGCAAGTTGACTCCGAAAGGAGGCACTTTTCCCCAGGAAGCCAAACTCAAGAGCCCACTTGGCAGATGTCATTTTGTAGGGCGCGTTTGGGCCTCCGATGGCAGCCAGGTTTGGAGGAGGGGGCAGCTTTGGTCTGGGAGAAATCCTCGTCCTTATGGAATTTTTGTAGCAAAAGCCCGGGACGGGACGCAGGCTAGTTGGTTTTGAAAGGAGTCACTTTTCCCCAAGAAGCCAAACTCAAGAGCCCACTTGGCAGGTGTCATTTTGTAGGGCACGTTTGGGCCTCGATGGCAGCCAGGTTTGGAGGAGGGGGCAGCTTTGGTCTGGGAGAAATCCTCGTCCTTCTGGAATTTTTGGAGGCAAAAGCCCAGGAAGGGCCGCAGGCAAGTTAGGCAAGTTGGCTCCGAAAGGAGGCACTTTTCCCCAAGAAGCCAAACTCAAGAACCCTCAATGCAGATGTCATTTTGTGGGGCGCGTTTGGGCCTCCGATGGCAGCCAGGTTTGGAGGAGGGGGCAGCTTTGGTCTGGGAGAAATCCTCGTCCTTATGGAATTTTTGTAGTCTAAAGCCCAGCACGGGCTGCAGGCAAGTTGGCTCCGAAAGGAGGCACTTTCCCCCAAGAAGCCAAACTCAGGAGCCCACTTGGCAGATGTCATTTTGTAGGGCGCGTTTGGGCCACCGATGGCAGCTAGGTTTGGAGGAGGGGGCAGCTTTGGTCTGGGAGAAATCCTCGTCCTTATGGAATTTTTGTAGGCAAAAGCCCAGAATGGGCTGCAGCCTAGTTAGGCAAGTTGGCTTTGAAAGGAGGCACTTTTCCGCAAGAAGCCAATCTCAAGAGCCCACTTGGCAGATGTCATTTTGTAGGGCGCGTTTGGGCCTCCGATGGCAGCCAGGTTTGGAGGAGGGGGCAGCTTTGGTCTGGGAGAAATCCTCGTCCTTATGGAATTTTTGTAGGCAAAAGCCCAGCACGGGCCGCAGGCAAGTTGGCTTTGAAAGGAGGCACTTCCACCCAAGAAGCCAAACTCAAGAGCCCACTTGGCAGGTGTCATTTTGTAGGGCACGTTTGGGCCTCCGATGGCAGCCAGGTTTGGAGGAGGGGGCAGCTTTGGTCTGGGAGAAATCCTCGTCCTTATGGAATTTTTGTAGGCAAAAGCTCTGCATGGGCCGCAGGCAAGTTGACTCCGAAAGGAGGCACTTTTCCCCAGGAAGCCAAACTCAAGAACCCTCAATGCAGGTGTCATTTTGTGGGGCGCGTTTGGGCCTCCGATGGCAGCCAGGTTTGGAGGAGGGGGCAGCTTTGGTCTGGGAGAAATCCTCGTCCTTCTGGAATTTTTGGAGGCAAAAGCCCAGGACGGGCCGCCGGCAAGTTAGTCAAGTTGGCTTTGAAAGGAGGCACTTCCACCCAAGAAGCCAAACTCAAGAGCCCACTTGGCAGATGTCATTTTGTGGGGCGCGTTTGGGCCTCCGATGGCAGCCAGGTTTGGAGGAGGGGGCAGCTTTGGTCTGGGAGAAATCCCCGTCCCTATGGAATTTTTGTCGGCAAAAGCCCTGCATGGGCCGCAGGCAAGTTGACTCCGAAAGGAGGCACTTTTCCCCAGGAAGCCAAACTCAAGAGCCCACTTGGCAGATGTCATTTTGTAGGGCGCGTTTGGGCCTCCGATGGCAGCCAGGTTTGGAGGAGGGGGCAGCTTTGGTCTGGGAGAAATCCTCGTCCTTATGGAATTTTTGTAGCAAAAGCCCGGGACGGGACGCAGGCAAGTTGGTTTTGAAAGGAGTCACTTTTCCCCAAGAAGCCAAACTCAAGAGCCCACTTGGCAGGTGTCATTTTGTAGGGCACGTTTGGGCCTCGATGGCAGCCAGGTTTGGAGGAGGGGGCAGCTTTGGTCTGGGAGAAATCCTCGTCCTTCTGGAATTTTTGGAGGCAAAAGCCCAGGAAGGGCCGCAGGCAAGTTAGGCAAGTTGGCTCCGAAAGGAGGCACTTTTCCCCAAGAAGCCAAACTCAAGAACCCTCAATGCAGATGTCATTTTGTGGGGCGCGTTTGGGCCTCCGATGGCAGCCAGGTTTGGAGGAGGGGGCAGCTTTGGTCTGGGAGAAATCCTCGTCCTTATGGAATTTTTGTAGTCTAAAGCCCAGCACGGGCTGCAGGCAAGTTGGCTCCGAAAGGAGGCACTTTCCCCCAAGAAGCCAAACTCAGGAGCCCACTTGGCAGATGTCATTTTGTAGGGCGCGTTTGGGCCACCGATGGCAGCTAGGTTTGGAGGAGGGGGCAGCTTTGGTCTGGGAGAAATCCTCGTCCTTATGGAATTTTTGTAGGCAAAAGCCCAGAATGGGCTGCAGCCTAGTTAGGCAAGTTGGCTTTGAAAGGAGGCACTTTTCCGCAAGAAGCCAATCTCAAGAGCCCACTTGGCAGATGTCATTTTGTAGGGCGCGTTTGGGCCTCCGATGGCAGCCAGGTTTGGAGGAGGGGGCAGCTTTGGTCTGGGAGAAATCCTCGTCCTTATGGAATTTTTGTAGGCAAAAGCCCAGCACGGGCCGCAGGCAAGTTGGCTTTGAAAGGAGGCACTTCCACCCAAGAAGCCAAACTCAAGAGCCCACTTGGCAGGTGTCATTTTGTAGGGCGCGTTTGGGCCTCCGATGGCAGCCAGGTTTGGAGGAGGGGGCAGCTTTGGTCTGGGAGAAATCCTCGTCCTTATGGAATTTTTGTAGGCAAAAGCCCAGCACGGGCCGCCGGCAAGTTGACTCCGAAAGGAGGCAATTTTCCCCAAGAAGCCAAACTCAAGAGCCCACTTGGCAGGTGTCATTTTGTAGGGCGCGTTTGGGCCTCCGATGGCAGCCAGGTTTGGAGGAGGGGGCAGCTTTGGTCTGGGAGGAATCCTCGTCCTTATGGAATTTTTGTAGCAAAAGCCCAGGACGGGACGCAGGCAAGTTGGTTTTGAAAGGAGTCACTTTTCCCCAAGAAGCCAAACTCAAGAGCCGACTTGGCAGGTGTCATTTTGTAGGGCACGTTTGGGCCTCCGATGGCAGCCAGGTTTGGAGGAGGGGGCAGCTTTGGTCTGGGAGAAATCCTCGTCCTTATGGAATTTTTGTAGGCAAAAACCCCACATGGGCCGCAGGCAAGTTAGGCAAGTTGACTCCGAAAGGAGGCACTTTTCCCCAAGAAGCCAAACTCAAGAACCCTCAATGCAGATGTCATTTTGTGGGGCGCGTTTGGGCCTCCGATGCCAGCCAGGTTTGGAGGAGGGGGCAGCTTTGGTCTGGGAGAAATCCTCGTCCTTATGGAATTTTTGTAGTCTAAAGCCCAGCACGGGCCGCAGGCTAGTTAGGCAAGTTGGCTTTGAAAGGAGGCACTTTCCCCCAAGAAGCCAAACTCAAGAGCCCACTTGGCAGATGTCATTTTGTAGGGCGCATTTGGGCCTCTGATGGCAGCCAGGTTTGGAGGAGGGGGCAGCTTTGGTCTGGGAGAAATCCTCGTCCTTATGGAATTTTTGTAGGCAAAAGCCCAGGACGGGCCGCAGGCAAGTTGGCTTTGAAAGGAGGCACTTCCACCCAAGAAGCCAAACTCAAGAGCCCACTTGGCAGGTGTCATTTTGTAGGGCACGTTTGGGCCTCCGATGGCAGCCAGGTTTGGAGGAGGGGGCAGCTTTGTTCTGGGAGAAATCCTCGTCCTTCTGGAATTTTTGTAGGCAAAAGCCCTGCATGGGCCGCAGGCAAGTTGACTCCGAAAGGAGGCACTTTTCCCCAGGAAGCCAAACTCAAGAACCCTCAATGCAGGTGTCATTTGGTGGGGCGCGTTTGGGCCTCCGATGGCAGCCAGGTTTGGAGGAGGGGGCAGCTTTGGTCTGGGAGAAATCCTCGTCCTTATGGAATTTTTGTAGGCAAAAGCCCAGGACGGGCCGCAGGCAAGTTGGCTTTGAAAGGAGGTACTTCCACCCAAGAAGCCAAACTCAAGAGCCCACTTGGCAGATGTCATTTTGTAGGGCACGTTTCGGCCTCCGATGGCAGCCAGGTTTGGAGGAGGGGGCAGCTTTGGTCTGGGAGAAATCCTCGTCCTTATGGAATTTTTGTAGGCAAAAACCCCGCATTGGCCGCAGGCAAGTTAGGCAAGTTGCTTTGAAAGGAGGCACTTTCCCCCAAGAAGCCAAACTCAAGAAGCCTCAATGCAGATGTCATTTTGTGGGGCGCGTTTGGGCCTCCGATGGCAGCCAGGTTTGGAGGAGGGGGCAGCTTTGGTCTGGGAGAAATCCTCGTCCTTATGGAATTTTTGTAGTCTAAAGCCCAGCATGGGCTGCAGGCAAGTTGGCTTTGAAAGGACGCACTTTCCCCCAAGAAGCCAAACTCAGGAGCCCACTTGGCAGATGTCATTTTGTAGGGCGCGTTTGGGCCTCCGATGGCAGCCAGGTTTGGAGGAGGGGGCAGCTTTGGTCTGGGAGAAATCCTCGTCCTTATGGAATTTTTGTAGGCAAAAGCCCAGGACGGGCCGCAGGCAAGTTGGCTTTGAAAGGAGGCACTTCCACCCAAGAAGCCAAACTCAAGAGCCCACTTGGCAGGTGTCATTTTGTAGGGCACGTTTGGGCCTCCAATGGCAGCCAGGTTTGGAGGAGGGGGCAGCTTTGGTCTGGGAGAAATCCTCGTCCTTATGGAATTTTTGTAGCAAAAGCCCGGGATGGGACGCAGGCAAGTTGGTTTTGAAAGGAGTCACTTCTCCCCTAGAAGCCAAACTCAAGAGCCCACTTGGCAGGTGTCATTTTCTAGGGCGCGTTTGGGCCTCCGATGTCAGCCAGGTTTGGAGGAGGGGGCAGTTTGTTCTGGGAGAAATCCTCGTCCTTATGGAATTTTTGTAGGCAAAAACCCCGCATGGGCCGCAGGCAAGTTAGGCAAGTTGACTCCGAAAGGAGGCACTTTTCCCCAAGAAGCCAAACTCAAGAACCCTCAATGCAGATGTCATTTTGTGGGGCGCGTTTGGGCCTCCGATGGCAGCCAGGTTTGGAGGAGGGGACGCTTTGGTCTGGGAGAAATCCTCGTCCTTATGGAATTTTTGTAGTCTAAAGCCCAGGACGGGCCGCAGGCAAGTTGGCTTTGAAAGGAGGTACTTCCACCCAAGAAGCCAAACTCAAGAGCCCACTTGGCAGATGTCATTTTGTAGGGCACGTTTCGGCCTCCGATGGCAGCCAGGTTTGGAGGAGGGGGCAGCTTTGGTCTGGGAGAAATCCTCGTCCTTATGGAATTTTTGTAGGCAAAAACCCCGCATTGGCCGCAGGCAAGTTAGGCAAGTTGCTTTGAAAGGAGGCACTTTCCCCCAAGAAGCCAAACTCAAGAAGCCTCAATGCAGATGTCATTTTGTGGGGCGCGTTTGGGCCTCCGATGGCAGCCAGGTTTGGAGGAGGGGGCAGCTTTGGTCTGGGAGAAATCCTCGTCCTTATGGAATTTTTGTAGTCTAAAGCCCAGCATGGGCTGCAGGCAAGTTGGCTTTGAAAGGACGCACTTTCCCCCAAGAAGCCAAACTCAGGAGCCCACTTGGCAGATGTCATTTTGTAGGGCGCGTTTGGGCCTCCGATGGCAGCCAGGTTTGGAGGAGGGGGCAGCTTTGGTCTGGGAGAAATCCTCGTCCTTATGGAATTTTTGTAGGCAAAAGCCCAGGACGGGCCGCAGGCAAGTTGGCTTTGAAAGGAGGCACTTCCACCCAAGAAGCCAAACTCAAGAGCCCACTTGGCAGGTGTCATTTTGTAGGGCACGTTTGGGCCTCCAATGGCAGCCAGGTTTGGAGGAGGGGGCAGCTTTGGTCTGGGAGAAATCCTCGTCCTTATGGAATTTTTGTAGCAAAAGCCCGGGATGGGACGCAGGCAAGTTGGTTTTGAAAGGAGTCACTTCTCCCCTAGAAGCCAAACTCAAGAGCCCACTTGGCAGGTGTCATTTTCTAGGGCGCGTTTGGGCCTCCGATGTCAGCCAGGTTTGGAGGAGGGGGCAGTTTGTTCTGGGAGAAATCCTCGTCCTTATGGAATTTTTGTAGGCAAAAACCCCGCATGGGCCGCAGGCAAGTTAGGCAAGTTGACTCCGAAAGGAGGCACTTTTCCCCAAGAAGCCAAACTCAAGAACCCTCAATGCAGATGTCATTTTGTGGGGCGCGTTTGGGCCTCCGATGGCAGCCAGGTTTGGAGGAGGGGACGCTTTGGTCTGGGAGAAATCCTCGTCCTTATGGAATTTTTGTAGTCTAAAGCCCAGCACGGGCCGCAGGCTAGTTAGGCAAGTTGGCTTTGAAAGGAGGCACTTTTCCGCAAGAAGCCAAACTCAAGAGCCCACTTGGCAGATGTCATTTTGTAGGGCGCGTTTGGGCCTCCGATGGCAGCCAGGTTTGGAGGAGGGGGCAGCTTTGGTCTGGGAGAAATCCTCGTCCTTATGGAATTTTTGGAGGCAAAAGCCCAGGACGGGCCGCAGGCAAGTTGGCTTTGAAAGGAGGCACTTCCACCCAAGAAGCCAAACTCAAGAGCCCACTTGGCAGGTGTCATTTTGTAGGGCACGTTTGGGCCTCCAATGGCAGCCAGGTTTGGAGGAGGGGGCAGCTTTGGTCTGGGAGAAATCCTCGTCCTTCTGGAATTTTTGTAGGCAAAAGCCCTGCATGGGCCGCAGGCAAGTTGACTCCGAAAGGAGGCATTTTTCCCCAGGAAGCCAAACTCAAGAACCCTCAATGCAGGTGTCATTTTGTGGGGCGCGTTTGGGCCTCCGATGGCAGCCAGGTTTGGAGGAGGGGGCAGCTTTGGTCTGGGAGAAATCCTCGTCCTTATGGAATTTTTGTAGGCAAAAGCCCAGGACGGGCCGCAGGCAAGTTGGCTTTGAATGGAGGTACTTCCACACAAGAAGCCAAACTCAAGAGCCCACTTGGCAGATGTCATTTTGTAGGGCACGTTTCGGCCTCCGATGGCAGCCAGGTTTGGAGGAGGGGGCAGCTTTGGTCTGGGAGAAATCCTCGTCCTTATGGAATTTTTGTAGGCAAAAGCCCTGCATGGGCCGCAGGCAAGTTGACTCCGAAAGGAGGCACATTTCCCCAGAAAGCCAAACTCAAGAGCCCACAATGCAGATGTCATTTTGTAGGGCGCGTTTGGGCCTCCGATGGCAGCCAGGTTTGGAGGAGGGGGCAGCTTTGTTCTGGGAGGAATCCTCGTCCTTATGGAATTTTTGTAGCAAAAGCCCAGCACGGGCCGCAGGCTAGTTGGCTTTGAAAGGAGTCACTTTTCCCCAAGAAGCCAAACTCAAGAGCCCACTTGGCAGGTGTCATTTTGTAGGGCGCGTTTGGGCCTCCGATGGCAGCCAGGTTTGGAGGAGGGGGCAGCTTTGGTCTGGGAGAAATCCTCGTCCTTATGGAATTTTTGTAGGCAAAAACCCCGCATGGGGCGCAGGCAAGTTAGGCAAGTAGCTTTGAAATGAGGCACTTTTCCCCAAGAAGCCAAACTCAAGAACCCACAATGCAGATGTCATTTTGTAGGGCGCGTTTGGGCCTCCGATGGCAGCCAGGTTTGGAGGAGGGGGCAGCTTTGGTCTGGGAGAAATCCTCGTCCTTCTGGAATTTTTGTAGCAAAAGCCCGGGACGGGACACAGGCAAGTTGGTTTTGAAAGGAGTCACTTTTCCCCAAGGAGCCAAACTCAAGAGCCCACTTGGCAGGTGTCATTTTGTAGGGCACGTTTGGGCCTCCGATGGCAGCCAGGTTTGGAGGAGGGGGCAGCTTTGGCCTGGGAGAAATCCTCGTCCTTCTGGAATTTTTGGAGGCAAAAGCCCAGGACGGGCCGCAGGCAAGTTAGGCAAGTTGGCTCCGAAAGGAGGCACTTTTCCCCAAGAAGCCAAACTCAAGAACCCTCAATTCAGATGTCATTTTGTGGGGCGCGTTTGGGCCTCCGATGGCAGCCAGGTTTGGAGGAGGGGGCAGCTTTGGTCTGGGAGAAATCCTCGTCCTTATGGAATTTTTGTAGTCAAAAGCCCAGCACGGGCCGCAGGCTAGTTAGGCAAGTTGGCTTTGAAAGGAGGCACTTTTCCGCAAGAAGCCAAACTCAAGAGCCCACTTGTCAAATGTCATTTTGTAGGGCGCGTTTGGGCCTCCGATGGCAGCCAGGTTTGGAGGAGGGGGCAGCTTTGGTCTGGGAGAAATCCTCGTCCTTATGGAATTTTTGTAGGCAAAAGCCCGGGACGGGACGCAGGCAAGTTGGTTTTGAAAGGAGTCACTTTTCCCCAAGAAGCCAAACTCAAGAGCCCACTTGGCAGGTGTCATTTTCTAGGGCGCGTTTGGGCCTCCGATGTCAGCCAGGTTTGGAGGAGGGGGCAGCTTTGGTCTGGGAGAAATCCTCGTCCTTATGGAATTTTTGTAGGCAAAAACCCCGCATGTGCCGCAGGCAAGTTAGGCAAGTTGACTCCGAAAGGAGGCACTTTTCCCCAAGAAGCCAAACTCAAGAACCCTCAATGCAGATGTCATTTTGTGGGGCGCGTTTGGGCCTCCGATGGCAGCCAGGTTTGGAGGAGGGGGCAGCTTTGGTCTGGGAGAAATCCTCGTCCTTATGGAATTTTTGTAGTCTAAAGCCCAGCACGGGCCGCAGGCTAGTTAGGCAAGTTGGCTTTGAAAGGAGGCACTTTTCCGCAAGAAGCCAAACTCAAGAGCCCACTTGGCAGATGTCATTTTGTAGGGCGCGTTTGGGCCTCCGATGGCAGCCAGGTTTGGAGGAGGGGGCAGCTTTGGTCTGGGAGAAATCCTCGTCCTTCTGGAAATTTTGTAGGCAAAAGCCCTGCATGGGCCGCAGGCAAGTTGACTCCGAAAGGAGGCACTTTTCCCCAGGAAGCCAAACTCAAGAACCCTCAATGCAGGTGTCATTTTGTGGGGCGCGTTTGGGCCTCCGATGG
This sequence comes from Cinclus cinclus, assembly GCF_963662255.1. Lineage (NCBI taxonomy): Eukaryota > Metazoa > Chordata > Aves > Passeriformes > Cinclidae > Cinclus > Cinclus cinclus. Next base: position 9,672,305 of record NC_085068.1, on the reverse strand, counting down.
CAGCCAGGTTTGGAGGAGGGGGCAGCTTTGGTCTGGGAGAAATCCTCGTCCTTATGGAATTTTTGTAGGCAAAAGCCCAGGACGGGCCGCAGGCAAGTTGGCTTTGAATGGAGGTACTTCCACCCAAGAAGCCAAACTCAAGAGCCCACTTGGCAGATGTCATTTTGTAGGGCACGTTTCGGCCTCCGATGGCAGCCAGGTTTGGAGGAGGGGGCAGCTTTGGTCTGGGAGAAATCCTCGTCCTTATGGAATTTTTGTAGGCAAAAGCCCTGCATGGGCCGCAGGCAAGTTGACTCCGAAAGGAGGCACATTTCCCCAGAAAGCCAAACTCAAGAGCCCACTTGGCAGATGTCATTTTGTAGGGCGCGTTTGGGCCTCCGATGGCAGCCAGGTTTGGAGGAGGGGGCAGCTTTGGTCTGGGAGGAATCCTCGTCCTTATGGAATTTTTTTAGCAAAAGCCCGGGACGGGACGCAGGCAAGTTGGTTTTGAAAGGAGTCACTTTTCCCCAAGAAGCCAAACTCAAGAGCCCACTTGGCAGGTGTCATTTTGTAGGGCGCGTTTGGGCCTCCGATGGCAGCCAGGTTTGGAGGAGGGGGCAGCTTTGGTCTGGGAGAAATCCTCGTCCTTATGGAATTTTTGTAGGCAAAAACCCCGCATGGGCCGCTGGCAAGTTAGGCAAGTTGCTTTGAAAGGAGGCACTTTTCCCCAAGAAGCCAAACTCAAGAACCCACAATGCAGATGTCATTTTGTAGGGCGCGTTTGGGCCTCCGATGGCAGCCAGGTTTGGAGGAGGGGGCAGCTTTGGTCTGGGAGGAATCCTCGTCCTTATGGAATTTTTTTAGCAAAAGCCCGGGACGGGACGCAGGCAAGTTGGTTTTGAAAGGAGTCACTTTTCCCCAAGAAGCCAAACTCAAGAGCCCACTTGGCAGGTGTCATTTTGTAGGGCGCGTTTGGGCCTCCGATGGCAGCCAGGTTTGGAGGAGGGGGCAGCTTTGGTCTGGGAGAAATCCTCGTCCTTATGGAATTTTTGTAGGCAAAAACCCCGCATGGGCCGCTGGCAAGTTAGGCAAGTTGCTTTGAAAGGAGGCACTTTTCCCCAAGAAGCCAAACTCAAGAACCCACAATGCAGATGTCATTTTGTAGGGCGCGTTTGGGCCTCCGATGGCAGCCAGGTTTGGAGGAGGGGGCAGCTTTGGTCTGGGAGAAATCCTCGTCCTTCTGGAATTTTTGTAGCAAAAGCCCAGGACGGGCCGAAGGCAAGTTAGGCAAGTTGGCTCCGAAAGGAGGCACTTTTCCCCAAGAAGCCAAACTCAAGAACCCTCAATTCAGATGTCATTTTGTGGGGCGCGTTTGGGCCTCCGATGGCAGCCAGGTTTGGAGGAGGGGGCAGCTTTGGTCTGGGAGAAATCCTCGTCCTTATGGAATTTTTGTAGTCAAAAGCCCAGCACGGGCCGCAGGCTAGTTAGGCAAGTTGGCTTTGAAAGGAGGCACTTTTCCGCAAGAAGCCAAACTCAAGAGCCCACTTGGCAGGTGTCATTTTGTAGGGCGCGTTTGGGCCTCCGATGGCAGCCAGGTTTGGAGGAGGGGGCAGCTTTGGTCTGGGAGAAATCCTCGTCCTTATGGAATTTTTGGAGGCAAAAGCCCAGGACGGGCCGCAGGCAAGTTGGCTTTGAAAGGAGGCACTTCCACCCAAGAAGCCAAACTCAAGAGCCCACTTGGCAGGTGTCATTTTGTAGGGCACGTTTGGGCCTCCGATGGCAGCCAGGTTTGGAGGAGGGGGCAGCTTTGGTCTGGGAGAAATCCTCGTCCTTCTGGAATTTTTGTAGGCAAAAGCCCTGCATGGGCCGCAGGCAAGTTGACTCCGAAAGGAGGCACTTTTCCCCAGGAAGCCAAACTCAAGAACCCTCAATGCAGGTGTCATTTGGTGGGGCGCGTTTGGGCCTCCGATGGCAGCCAGGTTTGGAGGAGGGGGCAGCTTTGGTCTGGGAGAAATCCTCGTCCTTATGGAATTTTTGTAGGCAAAAGCCCAGCACGGGCCGCAGGCAAGTTGGCTTTGAAAGGAGGTACTTCCACACAAGAAGCCAAACTCAAGAGCCCACTTGGCAGATGTCATTTTGTAGGGCACGTTTCGGCCTCCGATGGCAGCCAGGTTTGGAGGAGGGGGCAGCTTTGGTCTGGGAGAAATCCTCGTCCTTATGGAATTTTTGTAGGCAAAAGCCCTGCATGGGCCGCAGGCAAGTTGACTCCGAAAGGAGGCACATTTCCCCAGAAAGCCAAACTCAAGAGCCCACTTGGCAGATGTCATTTTGTAGGGCGCGTTTGGGCCTCCGATGGCAGCCAGGTTTGGAGGAGGGAGCAGCTTTGGTCTGGGAGGAATCCTCGTCCTTATGGAATTTTTGTAGCAAAAGCCCGGGACGGGACGCAGGCAAGTTGGTTTTGAAAGGAGTCACTTTTCCCCAAGAAGCCAAACTCAAGAGCCCACTTGGCAGGTGTCATTTTGTAGGGCGCGTTTGGGCCTCCGATGGCAGCCAGGTTTGGAGGAGGGGGAAGCTTTGGTCTGGGAGAAATCCTCGTCCTTATGGAATTTTTGTAGGCAAAAACCCCGCATGGGCCGCAGGCAAGTTAGGCAAGTTGCTTTGAAAGGAGGCACTTTTCCCCAAGAAGCCAAACTCAAGAACCCACAATGCAGATGTCATTTTGTGGGGCGCGTTTGGGCCTCCGATGGCAGCCAGGTTTGGAGGAGGGGGCAGCTTTGGCCTGGGAGAAATCCTCGTCCTTATGGAATATTTGTAGTCTAAAGCCCGGGACGGGACACAGGCAAGTTGGTTTTGAAAGGAGTCACTTTTCCCCAAGAAGCCAAACTCAAGAGCCCACTTGGCAGGTGTCATTTTGTAGGGCACGTTTGGGCCTCCGATGGCAGCCAGGTTTGGAGGAGGGGGCAGCTTTGGCCTGGGAGAAATCCTCGTCCTTCTGGAATTTTTGTACTCAAAAGCCCAGGACGGTCCGCAGGCAAGTTAGGCAAGTTGGCTCCGAAAGGAGGCACTTTTCCCCAAGAAGCCAAACTCAAGAACCCTCAATTCAGATGTCATTTTGTGGGGCGCGTTTGGGCCTCCGATGGCAGCCAGGTTTGGAGGAGGGGGCAGCTTTGGTCTGGGAGAAATCCTCGTCCTTATGGAATTTTTGTAGTCAAAAGCCCAGCACGGGCCGCAGGCTAGTTAGGCAAGTTGGCTTTGAAAGGAGGCACTTTTCCGCAAGAAGCCAAACTCAAGAGCCCACTTGGCAAATGTCATTTTGTAGGGCGCGTTTGGGCCTCCGATGGCAGCCAGGTTTGGAGGAGGGGGCAGCTTTGGTCTGGGAGAAATCCTCGTCCTTATGGAATTTTTGGAGGCAAAAGCCCAGGACGGGCTGCAGGCAAGTTGGCTTTGAAAGGAGGCACTTCCACCCAAGAAGCCAAACTCAAGAGCCCACTTGGCAGGTGTCATTTTGTAGGGCACGTTTGGGCCTCCGATGGCAGCCAGGTTTGGAGGAGGGGGCAGCTTTGGTCTGGGAGAAATCCTCGTCCTTCTGGAATTTTTGTAGGCAAAAGCCCTCCATGGGCCGCAGGCAAGTTGACTCCGAAAGGAGGCACTTTTCCCCAAGAAGCCAAACTCAAGAACCCTCAATGCAGGTGTCATTTTGTGGGGCGCGTTTGGGCCTCTGATGGCAGCCAGGTTTGGAGGAGGGGGCAGCTTTGGTCTGGGAGAAATCCTCGTCCTTATGGAATTTTTGTAGGCAAAAGCCCAGCACAGGCCGCAGGCTAGTTAGGCAAGTTGGCTTTGAAAGGAGGCACTTTTCCCCAAGAAGCCAAACTCAAGAGCCCACTTGGCAGGTGTCATTTTGTAGGGCGCGTTTGGGCCTCCGATGGCAGCCAGGTTTGGAGGAGGGGGCAGCTTTGGTCTGGGAGAAATCCTCGTCCTTATGGAATTTTTGTAGGCAAAAGCCCTGCATGGGCCGCCGGCAAGTTGACTCCGAAAGGAGGCACTTTTCCCCAAGAAGCCAAACTCAAGAGCCCGCTTGGCAGATGTCATTTTGTAGGGCGCGTTTGGGCCTCCGATGGCAGCCAGGTTTGGCGGAGGGGGCAGCTTTGGTCTGGGAGGAATCCTCGTCCTTATGGAATTTTTCTAGCAAATGTCCGGGACGGGACGCAGGCAAGTTGGTTTTGAAAGGAGTCACTTTTCCCCAAGAAGCCAAACTCAAGAGCCCACTTGGCAGATGTCATTTTGTAGGGCGCGTTTGGGCCTCCGATGGCAGCCAGGTTTGGAGGAGGGAGCAGCTTTGGTCTGGGAGAAATCCTCGTCCTTCTGGAATTTTTGTAGGCAAAAGCCCAGGACGGGCCGCAGGCAAGTTAGGCAAGTTGGCTTTGAAAGGAGGCACTTCCACCCAAGAAGCCAAACTCAAGATCCCACTTGGCAGGTGTCATTTTGTAGGGCGCGTTTGGGCCTCCGATGGCAGCCAGGTTTGGAGGAGGGGGCAGCTTTGGTCTGGGAGAAATCCTCGTCCTTATGGAATTTTTGTAGGCAAAAGCCCTGCATGGGCCGCCGGCAAGTTGACTCCGAAAGGAGGCAATTTTCCCCAAGAAGCCAAACTCAAGAGCCCACTTGGCAGGTGTCATTTTGTAGGGCGCGTTTGGGCCTCCGATGGCAGCCAGGTTTGGAGGAGGGGGCAGCTTTGGTCTGGGAGAAATCCTCGTCCTTATGGAATTTTTGTAGGCAAAACCCCTGCATGAGCCGCAGGCAAGTTGACTCCGAAAGGAGGCACTTTTCCCCAGAAAGCCAAACTCAAGAGCCCACTTGGCAGATGTCATTTTGTAGGGCGCGTTTGGGCCTCCGATGGCAGCCAGGTTTGGAGGAGGGGGCAGCTTTGGTCTGGGAGGAATCCTCGTCCTTATGGAATTTTTGTAGCAAAAGCCCGGGACGGGACGCAGGCAAGTTGGTTTTGAAAGGAGTCACTTTTCCCCAAGAAGCCAAACTCAAGAGCCGACTTGGCAGGTGTCATTTTGTAGGGCGCGTTTGGGCCTCCGATGTCAGCCAGGTTTGGAGGAGGGGGCAGCTTTGGTCTGGGAGAAATCCTCGTCCTTCTGGAATTTTTGTAGGCAAAAACCCCACATGGGCCGCAGGCAAGTTAGGCAAGTTGACTCCGAAAGGAGGCACTTTTCCGCAAGAAGCCAAACTCAAGAACCCTCAATGCAGATGTCATTTTGTGGGGCGCGTTTGGGCCTCCGATGGCAGCCAGGTTTGGAGGAGGGGGCAGCTTTGGTCTGGGAGAAATCCTCGTCCTTATGGAATTTTTGTAGTCTAAAGCCCAGCACGGGCCGCAGGCTAGTTAGGCAAGTTGGCTTTGAAAGGAGGCACTTTTCCGCAAGAAGCCAAACTCAAGAGCCCACTTGGCAGATGTCATTTTGTAGGGCGCGTTTGGGCCTCCGATGGCAGCCAGGTTTGGAGGAGGGGGCAGCTTTGGTCTGGGAGAAATCCTCGTCCTTATGGAATTTTTGGAGGCAAAAGCCCAGGACGGGCCGCAGGCAAGTTGGCTTTGAAAGGAGGCACTTCCACCCAAGAAGCCAAACTCAAGAGCCCACTTGGCAGGTGTCATTTTGTAGGGCACGTTTGGGCCTCCGATGGCAGCCAGGTTTGGAGGAGGGGGCAGCTTTGGTCTGGGAGAAATCCTCGTCCTTCTGGAATTTTTGTAGGCAAAAGCCCTGCATGGGCCGCAGGCAAGTTGACTCCGAAAGGAGGCACTTTTCCCCAGGAAGCCAAACTCAAGAACCCTCAATGCAGGTGTCATTTGGTGGGGCGCGTTTGGGCCTCCGATGGCAGCCAGGTTTGGAGGAGGGGGCAGCTTTGGTCTGGGAGAAATCCTCGTCCTTCTGGAATTTTTGTAGGCAAAAGCCCAGGACGGGCCGCAGGCAAGTTGGCTTTGAAAGGAGGTACTTCCACCCAAGAAGCCAAACTCAAGAGCCCACTTGGCAGATGTCATTTTGTAGGGCACGTTTGGGCCTCCGATGGCAGCCAGGTTTGGAGGAGGGGGCAGCTTTGGTCTGGGAGAAATCCTCGTCCTTATGGAATTTTTGTAGGCAAAAGCCCTGCATGGGCCGCAGGCAAGTTGACTCCGAAAGGAGGCACATTTCCCCAGAAAGCCAAACTCAAGAGCCCACTTGGCAGATGTCATTTTGTAGGGCGTGTTTGGGCCTCCGATGGCATCCAGGTTTGGAGGAGGGGGCTGCTTTGGTCTGGGAGGAATCCTCGTCCTTATGGAATTTTTGTAGCAAAAGCCCGGGACGGGACGCAGGCAAGTTGGTTTTGAAAGGAGTCACTTTTCCCCAAGAAGCCAAACTCAAGAGCCCTCTTGGCAGGTGTCATTTTGTAGGGCGCGTTTGGGCCTCCAATGGCAGCCAGGTTTGGAGGAGGGGGCAGCTTTGGTCTGGGAGAAATCCTCGTCCTTATGGAATTTTTGTAGCAAAAGCCCTGCATGGGCCGCAGGCAAGTTAGTCAAGTTGGCTCCGAAAGGAGGCACTTTTCCCCAAGAAGCCAAACTCAAGAACCCTCAATGCAGATGTCATTTTGTGGGGCGCGTTTGGGCCTCCAATGGCAGCCAGGTTTGGAGGAGGGGGCAGCTTTGGTCTGGGAGAAATCCTCGTCCTTATGGAATTTTTGTAGTCTAAAGCCCAGCACGGGCTGCAGGCAAGTTGGCTTTGAAAGGAGGCACTTTCCCCCAAGAAGCCAAACTCAGGAGCCCACTTGGCAGATGTCATTTTGTAGGGCGCGTTTGGGCCACCGATGACAGCTAGGTTTGGAGGAGGGGGCAGCTTTGGTCTGGGAGAAATCCTCGTCCTTATGGAATTTTTGTAGGCAAAAGCCCAGAATGGGCTGCAGGCTAGTTAGGCAAGTTGGCTTTGAAAGGAGGCACTTTTCCGCAAGAAGCCAAACTCAAGAGCCCACTTGGCAGATGTCATTTTGTAGGGCGCGTTTGGGCCTCCGATGGCAGCCAGGTTTGGAGGAGGGGGCAGCTTTGGTCTGGGAGAAATCCTCGTCCTTATGGAATTTTTGTAGGCAAAAGCCCAGGACGGGCCGCAGGCAAGTTGGCTTTGAAAGGAGGCACTTCCACCCAAGAAGCCAAACTCAAGAGCCCACTTGGCAGGTGTCATTTTGTAGGGCACGTTTGGGCCTCCAATGGCAGCCAGGTTTGGAGGAGGGGGCAGCTTTGGTCTGGGAGAAATCCTCGTCCTTCTGGAATTTTTGGAGGCAAAACCCCTGCATGAGCCGCAGGCAAGTTGACTCCGAAAGGAGGCACTTTTCCCCAAGAATCCAAACTCAAGAACCCTCAATGCAGGTGTCATTTTGTGGGGCGCGTTTGGGCCTCCGATGGCAGCCAGGTTTGGAGGAGGGGGCAGCTTTGGTCTGGGAGAAATCCTCGTCCTTCTGGAATTTTTGGAGGCAAAAGCCCAGGACGGGCCGCAGGCAAGTTAGGCAAGTTGGCTCCGAAAGGAGGCACTTTTCCCCAAGAAGCCAAACTCAAGAGCCCACTTGGCAGATGTCATTTTGTAGGGCGCATTTGGGCCTCTGATGGCAGCCAGGTTTGGAGGAGGGGGCAGCTTTGGTCTGGGAGAAATCCTCGTCCTTATGGAATTTTTGGAGGCAAAAGCCCAGCACGGGCCGCAGGCTAGTTAGGCAAGTTGGCTCCGAAAGGAGGCACTTTTCCCCAAGAAGCCAAACTCAAGAGCCCACTTGGCAGGTGTCATTTTCTAGGGCGCGTTTGGGCCTCCGATGGCAGCCAGGTTTGGAGGAGGGGGCAGCTTTGGTCTGGGAGAAATCCTCGTCTTTATGGAATTTTTGGAGGCAAAAGCCCTGCATGGGCCGCCGGCAAGTTGACTCCGAAAGGAGGCACTTTTCCCCAAGAAGCAAAACTCAAGAGCCCGCTTGGCAGATGTCATTTTGTAGGGCGCGTTTGGGCCTCCGATGGCAGCCAGGTTTGGAGGAGGGGGCAGCTTTGTTCTGGGAGAAATCCTCGTCCTTCTGGAATTTTTGTAGGCAAAACCCCTGCATGAGCCTCAGGCAAGTTGACTCCGAAAGGAGGCACTTTTCCCCAGAAAGCCAAACTCAAGAGCCCACTTGGCAGATGTCATTTTGTAGGGCGCGTTTGGGCCTCTGATGGCAGCCAGGTTTGGAGGAGGGGGCAGCTTTGGTCTGGGAGAAATCCTCGTCCTTATGGAATTTTTGTAGTCTAAAGCCCAGCACGGGCTGCAGGCAAGTTGGCTTTGAAAGGAGGCACTTTCCCCCAAGAAGCCAAACTCAGGAGCCCACTTGGCAGATGTCATTTTGTAGGGCGCGTTTGGGCCACCGATGACAGCTAGGTTTGGAGGAGGGGGCAGCTTTGGTCTGGGAGAAATCCTCGTCCTTATGGAATTTTTGTAGGCAAAAGCCCAGAATGGGCTGCAGGCTAGTTAGGCAAGTTGGCTTTGAAAGGAGGCACTTTTCCGCAAGAAGCCAAACTCAAGAGCCCACTTGGCAGGTGTCATTTTGTAGGGCGCGTTTGGGCCTCCGATGGCAGCCAGGTTTGGAGGAGGGGGCAGCTTTGGTCTGGGAGAAATCCTCGTCCTTATGGAATTTTTGTAGGCAAAAGCCCAGGACGGGCCGCAGGCAAGTTGGCTTTGAAAGGAGGCACTTCCACCCAAGAAGCCAAACTCAAGAGCCCACTTGGCAGATGTCATTTTGTAGGGCACGTTTGGGCCTCCAATGGCAGCCAGGTTTGGAGGAGGGGGCAGCTTTGGTCTGGGAGAAATCCTCGTCCTTATGGAATTTTTGGAGGCAAAACCCCTGCATGAGCCGCAGGCAAGTTGACTCCGAAAGGAGGCACTTTTCCCCAAGAATCCAAACTCAAGAACCCTCAATGCAGGTGTCATTTTGTGGGGCGCGTTTGGGCCTCCGATGGCAGCCAGGTTTGGAGGAGGGGGCAGCTTTGGTCTGGGAGAAATCCTCGTCCTTATGGAATTTTTGGAGGCAAAAGCCCAGGACGGGCCGCAGGCAAGTTAGGCAAGTTGGCTCCGAAAGGAGGCACTTTTCCCCAAGAAGCCAAACTCAAGAGCCCACTTGGCAGATGTCATTTTGTAGGGCGCATTTGGGCCTCTGATGGCAGCCAGGTTTGGAGGAGGGGGCAGCTTTGGTCTGGGAGAAATCCTCGTCCTTATGGAATTTTTGGAGGCAAAAGCCCAGCACGGGCCGCAGGCTAGTTAGGCAAGTTGGCTCCGAAAGGAGGCACTTTTCCCCAAGAAGCCAAACTCAAGAGCCCACTTGGCAGGTGTCATTTTCTAGGGCGCGTTTGGGCCTCCGATGGCAGCCAGGTTTGGAGGAGGGGGCAGCTTTGGTCTGGGAGAAATCCTCGTCTTTATGGAATTTTTGGAGGCAAAAGCCCTGCATGGGCCGCCGGCAAGTTGACTCCGAAAGGAGGCACTTTTCCCCAAGAAGCCAAACTCAAGAGCCCGCTTGGCAGATGTCATTTTGTAGGGCGCGTTTGGGCCTCCGATGGCAGCCAGGTTTGGAGGAGGGGGCAGCTTTGTTCTGGGAGAAATCCTCGTCCTTCTGGAATTTTTGTAGGCAAAACCCCTGCATGAGCCTCAGGCAAGTTGACTCCGAAAGGAGGCACTTTTCCCCAGAAAGCCAAACTCAAGAGCCCACTTGGCAGATGTCATTTTGTAGGGCGCGTTTGGGCCTCTGATGGCAGCCAGGTTTGGAGGAGGGGGCAGCTTTGGTCTGGGAGAAATCCTCGTCCTTCTGGAATTTTTGTAGTCTAAAGCCCAGCACGGGCCGCAGGCTAGTTAGGCAAGTTGGCTTTGAAAGGAGGCACTTTTCCGCAAGAAGCCAAACTCAAGAGCCCACTTGGCAGATGTCATTTTGTAGGGCGCGTTTGGGCCTCCGATGGCAGCCAGGTTTGGAGGAGGGGGCAGCTTTGGTCTGGGAGAAATCCTCGTCCTTATGGAATTTTTGGAGGCAAAAGCCCAGGACGGGCCGCAGGCAAGTTGGCTTTGAAAGGAGGCACTTCCACCCAAGAAGCCAAACTCAAGAGCCCACTTGGCAGGTGTCATTTTGTAGGGCACGTTTGGGCCTCCGATGGCAGCCAGGTTTGGAGGAGGGGGCAGTTTTGGTCTGGGAGAAATCCTCGTCCTTCTGGAATTTTTGTAGGCAAAAGCCCTGCATGGGCCGCAGGCAAGTTGACTCCGAAAGGAGGCACTTTTCCCCAGGAAGCCAAACTCAAGAACCCTCAATGCAGGTGTCATTTGGTGGGGCGCGTTTGGGCCTCCGATGGCAGCCAGGTTTGGAGGAGGGGGCAGCTTTGGTCTGGGAGAAATCCTCGTCCTTATGGAATATTTGTGGGCAAAAGCCCAGGACGGGCCGCAGGCAAGTTGGCTTTGAAAGGAGGTACTTCCACCCAAGAAGCCAAACTCAAGAGCCCACTTGGCAGATGTCATTTTGTAGGGCACGTTTCGGCCTCCGATGGCAGCCAGGTTTGGAGGAGGGGGCAGCTTTGGTCTGGGAGAAATCCTCGTCCTTATGGAATTTTTGGAGGCAAAAGCCCTGCAAGTTGACTCCGAAAGGAGGCACTTTTCCCCAAGAAGCCAAACTCAAGAACCCTCAATGCAGGTGTCATTTTGTGGGGCGCGTTTGGGCCTCTGATGGCAGCCAGGTTTGGAGGAGGGGGCAGCTTTGGTCTGGGAGAAATCCTCGTCCTTATGGAATTTTTGTAGGCAAAAGCCCAGCACAGGCCGCAGGCTAGTTAGGCAAGTTGGCTTTGAAAGGAGGCACTTTTCCCCAAGAAGCCAAACTCAAGAGCCCACTTGGCAGGTGTCATTTTGTAGGGCGCGTTTGGGCCTCCGATGGCAGCCAGGTTTGGAGGAGGGGGCAGCTTTGGTCTGGGAGAAATCCTCGTCCTTATGGAATTTTTGTAGGCAAAAGCCCTGCATGGGCCGCCGGCAAGTTGACTCCGAAAGGAGGCACTTTTCCCCAAGAAGCCAAACTCAAGAGCCCGCTTGGCAGATGTCATTTTGTAGGGCGCGTTTGGGCCTCCGATGGCAGCCAGGTTTGGCGGAGGGGGCAGCTTTGGTCTGGGAGGAATCCTCGTCCTTATGGAATTTTTCTAGCAAATGTCCGGGACGGGACGCAGGCAAGTTGGTTTTGAAAGGAGTCACTTTTCCCCAAGAAGCCAAACTCAAGAGCCCACTTGGCAGATGTCATTTTGTAGGGCGCGTTTGGGCCTCCGATGGCAGCCAGGTTTGGAGGAGGGAGCAGCTTTGGTCTGGGAGAAATCCTCGTCCTTCTGGAATTTTTGTAGGCAAAAGCCCAGGACGGGCCGCAGGCAAGTTAGGCAAGTTGGCTTTGAAAGGAGGCACTTCCACCCAAGAAGCCAAACTCAAGAGCCCACTTGGCAGGTGTCATTTTGTAGGGCGCGTTTGGGCCTCCGATGGCAGCCAGGTTTGGAGGAGGGGGCAGCTTTGGTCTGGGAGAAATCCTCGTCCTTATGGAATTTTTGTAGGCAAAAGCCCTGCATGGGCCGCCGGCAAGTTGACTCCGAAAGGAGGCAATTTTCCCCAAGAAGCCAAACTCAAGAGCCCACTTGGCAGGTGTCATTTTGTAGGGCGCGTTTGGGCCTCCGATGGCAGCCAGGTTTGGAGGAGGGGGCAGCTTTGGTCTGGGAGAAATCCTCGTCCTTATGGAATTTTTGTAGGCAAAACCCCTGCATGAGCCGCAGGCAAGTTGACTCCGAAAGGAGGCACTTTTCCCCAGAAAGCCAAACTCAAGAGCCCACTTGGCAGATGTCATTTTGTAGGGCGCGTTTGGGCCTCCGATGGCAGCCAGGTTTGGAGGAGGGGGCAGCTTTGGTCTGGGAGGAATCCTCGTCCTTATGGAATTTTTGTAGCAAAAGCCCGGGACGGGACGCAGGCAAGTTGGTTTTGAAAGGAGTCACTTTTCCCCAAGAAGCCAAACTCAAGAGCCGACTTGGCAGGTGTCATTTTGTAGGGCACGTTTGGGCCTCCGATGTCAGCCAGGTTTGGAGGAGGGGGCAGCTTTGGTCTGGGAGAAATCCTCGTCCTTCTGGAATTTTTGTAGGCAAAAACCCCACATGGGCCGCAGGCAAGTTAGGCAAGTTGACTCCGAAAGGAGGCACTTTTCCCCAAGAAGCCAAACTCAAGAACCCTCAATGCAGATGTCATTTTGTGGGGCGCGTTTGGGCCTCCGATGGCAGCCAGGTTTGGAGGAGGGGGCAGCTTTGGTCTGGGAGAAATCCTCGTCCTTATGGAATTTTTGTAGTCTAAAGCCCAGCACGGGCCGCAGGCTAGTTAGGCAAGTTGGCTTTGAAAGGAGGCACTTTTCCGCAAGAAGCCAAACTCAAGAGCCCACTTGGCAGATGTCATTTTGTAGGGCGCGTTTGGGCCTCCGATGGCAGCCAGGTTTGGAGGAGGGGGCAGTTTTGGTCTGGGAGAAATCCTCGTCCTTCTGGAATTTTTGTAGGCAAAAGCCCTGCATGGGCCGCAGGCAAGTTGACTCCGAAAGGAGGCACTTTTCCCCAGGAAGCCAAACTCAAGAACCCTCAATGCAGGTGTCATTTGGTGGGGCGCGTTTGGGCCTCCGATGGCAGCCAGGTTTGGAGGAGGGGGCAGCTTTGGTCTGGGAGAAATCCTCGTCCTTATGGAATATTTGTGGGCAAAAGCCCAGGACGGGCCGCAGGCAAGTTGGCTTTGAAAGGAGGTACTTCCACCCAAGAAGCCAAACTCAAGAGCCCACTTGGCAGATGTCATTTTGTAGGGCACGTTTCGGCCTCCGATGGCAGCCAGGTTTGGAGGAGGGGGCAGCTTTGGTCTGGGAGAAATCCTCGTCCTTATGGAATTTTTGGAGGCAAAAGCCCTGCAAGTTGACTCCGAAAGGAGGCACTTTTCCCCAAGAAGCCAAACTCAAGAACCCTCAATGCAGGTGTCATTTTGTGGGGCGCGTTTGGGCCTCTGATGGCAGCCAGGTTTGGAGGAGGGGGCAGCTTTGGTCTGGGAGAAATCCTCGTCCTTATGGAATTTTTGTAGGCAAAAGCCCAGCACAGGCCGCAGGCTAGTTAGGCAAGTTGGCTTTGAAAGGAGGCACTTTTCCCCAAGAAGCCAAACTCAAGAGCCCACTTGGCAGGTGTCATTTTGTAGGGCGCGTTTGGGCCTCCGATGGCAGCCAGGTTTGGAGGAGGGGGCAGCTTTGGTCTGGGAGAAATCCTCGTCCTTATGGAATTTTTGTAGGCAAAAGCCCTGCATGGGCCGCCGGCAAGTTGACTCCGAAAGGAGGCACTTTTCCCCAAGAAGCCAAACTCAAGAGCCCGCTTGGCAGATGTCATTTTGTAGGGCGCGTTTGGGCCTCCGATGGCAGCCAGGTTTGGCGGAGGGGGCAGCTTTGGTCTGGGAGGAATCCTCGTCCTTATGGAATTTTTCTAGCAAATGTCCGGGACGGGACGCAGGCAAGTTGGTTTTGAAAGGAGTCACTTTTCCCCAAGAAGCCAAACTCAAGAGCCCACTTGGCAGATGTCATTTTGTAGGGCGCGTTTGGGCCTCCGATGGCAGCCAGGTTTGGAGGAGGGAGCAGCTTTGGTCTGGGAGAAATCCTCGTCCTTCTGGAATTTTTGTAGGCAAAAGCCCAGGACGGGCCGCAGGCAAGTTAGGCAAGTTGGCTTTGAAAGGAGGCACTTCCACCCAAGAAGCCAAACTCAAGAGCCCACTTGGCAGGTGTCATTTTGTAGGGCGCGTTTGGGCCTCCGATGGCAGCCAGGTTTGGAGGAGGGGGCAGCTTTGGTCTGGGAGAAATCCTCGTCCTTATGGAATTTTTGTAGGCAAAAGCCCTGCATGGGCCGCCGGCAAGTTGACTCCGAAAGGAGGCAATTTTCCCCAAGAAGCCAAACTCAAGAGCCCACTTGGCAGGTGTCATTTTGTAGGGCGCGTTTGGGCCTCCGATGGCAGCCAGGTTTGGAGGAGGGGGCAGCTTTGGTCTGGGAGAAATCCTCGTCCTTATGGAATTTTTGTAGGCAAAACCCCTGCATGAGCCGCAGGCAAGTTGACTCCGAAAGGAGGCACTTTTCCCCAGAAAGCCAAACTCAAGAGCCCACTTGGCAGATGTCATTTTGTAGGGCGCGTTTGGGCCTCCGATGGCAGCCAGGTTTGGAGGAGGGGGCAGCTTTGGTCTGGGAGAAATCCTCGTCCTTCTGGAATTTTTGTAGGCAAAAACCCCACATGGGCCGCAGGCAAGTTAGGCAAGTTGACTCCGAAAGGAGGCACTTTTCCCCAAGAAGCCAAACTCAAGAACCCTCAATGCAGATGTCATTTTGTGGGGCGCGTTTGGGCCTCCGATGGCAGCCAGGTTTGGAGGAGGGGGCAGCTTTGGTCTGGGAGAAATCCTCGTCCTTATGGAATTTTTGTAGTCTAAAGCCCAGCACGGGCCGCAGGCTAGTTAGGCAAGTTGGCTTTGAAAGGAGGCACTTTTCCGCAAGAAGCCAAACTCAAGAGCCCACTTGGCAGATGTCATTTTGTAGGGCGCGTTTGGGCCTCCGATGGCAGCCAGGTTTGGAGGAGGGGGCAGCTTTGGTCTGGGAGAAATCCTCGTCCTTATGGAATTTTTGGAGGCAAAAGCCCAGGACGGGCCGCAGGCAAGTTGGCTTTGAAAGGAGGCACTTCCACCCAAGAAGCCAAACTCAAGAGCCCACTTGGCAGGTGTCATTTTGTAGGGCACGTTTGGGCCTCCGATGGCAGCCAGGTTTGGAGGAGGGGGCAGTTTTGGTCTGGGAGAAATCCTCGTCCTTCTGGAATTTTTGTAGGCAAAAGCCCTGCATGGGCCGCAGGCAAGTTGACTCCGAAAGGAGGCACTTTTCCCCAGGAAGCCAAACTCAAGAACCCTCAATGCAGGTGTCATTTGGTGGGGCGCGTTTGGGCCTCCGATGGCAGCCAGGTTTGGAGGAGGGGGCAGCTTTGGTCTGGGAGAAATCCTCGTCCTTATGGAATATTTGTGGGCAAAAGCCCAGGACGGGCCGCAGGCAAGTTGGCTTTGAAAGGAGGTACTTCCACCCAAGAAGCCAAACTCAAGAGCCCACTTGGCAGATGTCATTTTGTAGGGCACGTTTCGGCCTCCGATGGCAGCCAGGTTTGGAGGAGGGGGCAGCTTTGGTCTGGGAGAAATCCTCGTCCTTATGGAATTTTTGGAGGCAAAAGCCCTGCAAGTTGACTCCGAAAGGAGGCACTTTTCCCCAAGAAGCCAAACTCAAGAACCCTCAATGCAGGTGTCATTTTGTGGGGCGCGTTTGGGCCTCTGATGGCAGCCAGGTTTGGAGGAGGGGGCAGCTTTGGTCTGGGAGAAATCCTCGTCCTTATGGAATTTTTGTAGGCAAAAGCCCAGCACAGGCCGCAGGCTAGTTAGGCAAGTTGGCTTTGAAAGGAGGCACTTTTCCCCAAGAAGCCAAACTCAAGAGCCCACTTGGCAGGTGTCATTTTGTAGGGCGCGTTTGGGCCTCCGATGGCAGCCAGGTTTGGAGGAGGGGGCAGCTTTGGTCTGGGAGAAATCCTCGTCCTTATGGAATTTTTGTAGGCAAAAGCCCTGCATGGGCCGCCGGCAAGTTGACTCCGAAAGGAGGCACTTTTCCCCAAGAAGCCAAACTCAAGAGCCCGCTTGGCAGATGTCATTTTGTAGGGCGCGTTTGGGCCTCCGATGGCAGCCAGGTTTGGCGGAGGGGGCAGCTTTGGTCTGGGAGGAATCCTCGTCCTTATGGAATTTTTCTAGCAAATGTCCGGGACGGGACGCAGGCAAGTTGGTTTTGAAAGGAGTCACTTTTCCCCAAGAAGCCAAACTCAAGAGCCCACTTGGCAGATGTCATTTTGTAGGGCGCGTTTGGGCCTCCGATGGCAGCCAGGTTTGGAGGAGGGAGCAGCTTTGGTCTGGGAGAAATCCTCGTCCTTCTGGAATTTTTGTAGGCAAAAGCCCAGGACGGGCCGCAGGCAAGTTAGGCAAGTTGGCTTTGAAAGGAGGCACTTCCACCCAAGAAGCCAAACTCAAGAGCCCACTTGGCAGGTGTCATTTTGTAGGGCGCGTTTGGGCCTCCGATGGCAGCCAGGTTTGGAGGAGGGGGCAGCTTTGGTCTGGGAGGAATCCTCGTCCTTATGGAATTTTTCTAGCAAATGTCCGGGACGGGACGCAGGCAAGTTGGTTTTGAAAGGAGTCACTTTTCCCCAAGAAGCCAAACTCAAGAGCCCACTTGGCAGATGTCATTTTGTAGGGCGCGTTTGGGCCTCCGATGGCAGCCAGGTTTGGAGGAGGGGGCAGCTTTGGTCTGGGAGGAATCCTCGTCCTTATGGAATTTTTGTAGCAAAAGCCCGGGACGGGACGCAGGCAAGTTGGTTTTGAAAGGAGTCACTTTTCCGCAAGAAGCCAAACTCAAGAGCCGACTTGGCAGGTGTCATTTTGTAGGGCGCGTTTGGGCCTCCGATGTCAGCCAGGTTTGGAGGAGGGGGCAGCTTTGGTCTGGGAGAAATCCTCGTCCTTCTGGAATTTTTGTAGGCAAAAACCCCACATGGGCCGCAGGCAAGTTAGGCAAGTTGACTCCGAAAGGAGGCACTTTTCCCCAAGAAGCCAAACTCAAGAACCCTCAATGCAGATGTCATTTTGTGGGGCGCGTTTGGGCCTCCGATGGCAGCCAGGTTTGGAGGAGGGGGCAGCTTTGGTCTGGGAGAAATCCTCGTCCTTATGGAATTTTTGTAGTCTAAAGCCCAGCACGGGCCGCAGGCTTGTTAGGCAAGTTGGCTTTGAAAGGAGGCACTTTTCCGCAAGAAGCCAAACTCAAGAGCCCACTTGGCAGATGTCATTTTGTAGGGCGCGTTTGGGCCTCCGATGGCAGCCAGGTTTGGAGGAGGGGGCAGCTTTGGTCTGGGAGAAATCCTCGTCCTTATGGAATTTTTGTAGGCAAAAGCCCAGGACGGGCCGCAGGCAAGTTGGCTTTGAAAGGAGGCACTTCCACCCAAGAAGCCAAACTCAAGAGCCCACTTGGCAGGTGTCATTTTGTAGGGCACGTTTGGGCCTCCGATGGCAGCCAGGTTTGGAGGAGGGGGCAGCTTTGGTCTGGGAGAAATCCTCGTCCTTCTGGAATTTTTGTAGGCAAAAGCCCTGCATGGGCCGCAGGCAAGTTGACTCCGAAAGGAGGCACTTTTCCCCAGGAAGCCAAACTCAAGAACCCTCAATGCAGGTGTCATTTGGTGGGGCGCGTTTGGGCCTCCGATGGCAGCCAGGTTTGGAGGAGGGGGCAGCTTTGGTCTGGGAGAAATCCTCGTCCTTATGGAATTTTTGTAGGCAAAAGCCCAGGACGGGCCGCAGGCAAGTTGGCTTTGAAAGGAGGTACTTCCACCCAAGAAGCCAAACTCAAGAGCCCACTTGGCAGATGTCATTTTGTAGGGCACGTTTGGGCCTCCGATGGCAGCCAGGTTTGGAGGAGGGGGCAGCTTTGGTCTGGGAGAAATCCTCGTCCTTATGGAATTTTTGTAGGCAAAAGCCCTGCATGGGCCGCAGGCAAGTTGACTCCGAAAGGAGGCACATTTCCCCAGAAAGCCAAACTCAAGAGCCCACTTGGCAGATGTCATTTTGTAGGGCGTGTTTGGGCCTCCGATGGCATCCAGGTTTGGAGGAGGGGGCTGCTTTGGTCTGGGAGGAATCCTCGTCCTTATGGAATTTTTGTAGCAAAAGCCCGGGACGGGACGCAGGCAAGTTGGTTTTGAAAGGAGTCACTTTTCCCCAAGAAGCCAAACTCAAGAGCCGACTTGGCAGGTGTCATTTTGTAGGGCGCGTTTGGGCCTCCGATGGCAGCCAGGTTTGGAGGAGGGGGCAGCTTTGGTCTGGGAGAAATCCTCGTCCTTATGGAATTTTTGTAGCAAAAGCCCAGGATGGGCCGCAGGCAAGTTAGTCAAGTTGGCTCCGAAAGGAGGCACTTTTCCCCAAGAAGCCAAACTCAAGAACCCTCAATGCAGATGTCATTTTGTGGGGCGCGTTTGGGCCTCCAATGGCAGCCAGGTTTGGAGGAGGGGGCAGCTTTGGTCTGGGAGAAATCCTCGTCCTTATGGAATTTTTGTAGTCTAAAGCCCAGCACGGGCTGCAGGCAAGTTGGCTTTGAAAGGAGGCACTTTCCCCCAAGAAGCCAAACTCAGGAGCCCACTTGGCAGATGTCATTTTGTAGGGCGCGTTTGGGCCACCGATGACAGCTAGGTTTGGAGGAGGGGGCAGCTTTGGTCTGGGAGAAATCCTCGTCCTTATGGAATTTTTGTAGGCAAAAGCCCAGAATGGGCTGCAGGCTAGTTAGGCAAGTTGGCTTTGAAAGGAGGCACTTTTCCGCAAGAAGCCAAACTCAAGAGCCCACTTGGCAGATGTCATTTTGTAGGGCGCGTTTGGGCCTCCGATGGCAGCCAGGTTTGGAGGAGGGGGCAGCTTTGGTCTGGGAGAAATCCTCGTCCTTATGGAATTTTTGTAGGCAAAAGCCCAGGACGGGCCGCAGGCAAGTTGGCTTTGAAAGGAGGCACTTCCACCCAAGAAGCCAAACTCAAGAGCCCACTTGGCAGGTGTCATTTTGTAGGGCACGTTTGGGCCTCCAATGGCAGCCAGGTTTGGAGGAGGTGGCAGCTTTGGTCTGGGAGAAATCCTCGTCCTTATGGAATTTTTGGAGGCAAAACCCCTGCATGAGCCGCAGGCAAGTTGACTCCGAAAGGAGGCACTTTTCCCCAAGAATCCAAACTCAAGAACCCTCAATGCAGGTGTCATTTTGTGGGGCGCGTTTGGGCCTCCGATGGCAGCCAGGTTTGGAGGAGGGGGCAGCTTTGGTCTGGGAGAAATCCTCGTCCTTATGGAATTTTTGGAGGCAAAAGCCCAGGACGGGCCGCAGGCAAGTTAGGCAAGTTGGCTCCGAAAGGAGGCACTTTTCCCCAAGAAGCCAAACTCAAGAGCCCACTTGGCAGATGTCATTTTGTAGGGCGCATTTGGGCCTCTGATGGCAGCCAGGTTTGGAGGAGGGGGCAGCTTTGGTCTGGGAGAAATCCTCGTCCTTATGGAATTTTTGGAGGCAAAAGCCCAGCACGGGCCGCAGGCTAGTTAGGCAAGTTGGCTCCGAAAGGAGGCACTTTTCCCCAAGAAGCCAAACTCAAGAGCCCACTTGGCAGGTGTCATTTTCTAGGGCGCGTTTGGGCCTCCGATGGCAGCCAGGTTTGGAGGAGGGGGCAGCTTTGGTCTGGGAGAAATCCTCGTCTTTATGGAATTTTTGGAGGCAAAAGCCCTGCATGGGCCGCCGGCAAGTTGACTCCGAAAGGAGGCACTTTTCCCCAAGAAGCCAAACTCAAGAGCCCGCTTGGCAGATGTCATTTTGTAGGGCGCGTTTGGGCCTCCGATGGCAGCCAGGTTTGGAGGAGGGGGCAGCTTTGTTCTGGGAGAAATCCTCGTCCTTCTGGAATTTTTGTAGGCAAAACCCCTGCATGAGCCTCAGGCAAGTTGACTCCGAAAGGAGGCACTTTTCCCCAGAAAGCCAAACTCAAGAGCCCACTTGGCAGATGTCATTTTGTAGGGCGCGTTTGGGCCTCTGATGGCAGCCAGGTTTGGAGGAGGGGGCAGCTTTGGTCTGGGAGAAATCCTCGTCCTTATGGAATTTTTGTAGTCTAAAGCCCAGCACGGGCTGCAGGCAAGTTGGCTTTGAAAGGAGGCACTTTCCCCCAAGAAGCCAAACTCAGGAGCCCACTTGGCAGATGTCATTTTGTAGGGCGCGTTTGGGCCACCGATGACAGCTAGGTTTGGAGGAGGGGGCAGCTTTGGTCTGGGAGAAATCCTCGTCCTTATGGAATTTTTGTAGGCAAAAGCCCAGAATGGGCTGCAGGCTAGTTAGGCAAGTTGGCTTTGAAAGGAGGCACTTTTCCGCAAGAAGCCAAACTCAAGAGCCCACTTGGCAGATGTCATTTTGTAGGGCGCGTTTGGGCCTCCGATGGCAGCCAGGTTTGGAGGAGGGGGCAGCTTTGGTCTGGGAGAAATCCTCGTCCTTATGGAATTTTTGTAGGCAAAAGCCCAGGACGGGCCGCAGGCAAGTTGGCTTTGAAAGGAGGCACTTCCACCCAAGAAGCCAAACTCAAGAGCCCACTTGGCAGATGTCATTTTGTAGGGCACGTTTGGGCCTCCAATGGCAGCCAGGTTTGGAGGAGGGGGCAGCTTTGGTCTGGGAGAAATCCTCGTCCTTATGGAATTTTTGTAGCAAAAGCCCGGGACGGGACACAGGCAAGTTGGTTTTCAAAGGAGTCACTTTTCCCCAAGAAGCCAAACTCAAGAGCCCACTTGGCAGGTGTCATTTTGTAGGGCACGTTTGGGCCTCCGATGGCAGCCAGGTTTGGAGGAGGGGGCAGCTTTGGCCTGGGAGAAATCCTCGTCCTTCTGGAATTTTTGGAGGCAAAAGCCCAGGACGGGCCGCAGGCAAGTTAGGCAAGTTGGCTCCGAAAGGAGGCACTTTTCCCCAAGAAGCCAAACTCAAGAACCCTCAATGCAGATGTCATTTTGTGGGGCGCGTTTGGGCCTCCGATGGCAGCCAGGTTTGGAGGAGGGGGCAGCTTTGGTCTGGGAGAAATCCTCGTCCTTATGGAATTTTTGTAGGCAAAAGCCCAGGACGGGCCGCAGGCAAGTTGGCTTTGAAAGGAGGCACTTCCACCCAAGAAGCCAAACTCAAGAACCCTCAATGCAGATGTCATTTTGTAGGGCGCGTTTGGGCCTCCGATGGCAGCCAGGTTTGGAGGAGGGGGCAGCTTTGGTCTGGGAGAAATCCTCGTCCTTATGGAATTTTTGTAGGCAAAACCCCTGCATGGGCCGCAGGCAAGTTTACTCCGAAAGGAGGCACTTTTCCCCAGGAAGCCAAACTCAAGAACTCTCAATGCAGGTGTCATTTTGTGGGGCGCGTTTGGGCCTCCGATTGCAGCCAGGTTTGGAGGAGGGGGCAGCTTTGGTCTGGGAGAAATCCTCGTCCTTATGGAATTTTTGGAGGCAAAACCCCTGCATGAGCCGCAGGCAAGTTGACTCCGAAAGGAGGCACTTTTCCCCAAGAATCCAAACTCAAGAACCCTCAATGCAGGTGTCATTTTGTGGGGCGCGTTTGGGCCTCCGATGGCAGCCAGGTTTGGAGGAGGGGGCAGCTTTGGTCTGGGAGAAATCCTCGTCCTTATGGAATTTTTGGAGGCAAAAGCCCAGGACGGGCCGCAGGCAAGTTAGGCAAGTTGGCTCCGAAAGGAGGCACTTTTCCCCAAGAAGCCAAACTCAAGAGCCCACTTGGCAGATGTCATTTTGTAGGGCGCATTTGGGCCTCTGATGGCAGCCAGGTTTGGAGGAGGGGGCAGCTTTGGTCTGGGAGAAATCCTCGTCCTTATGGAATTTTTGGAGGCAAAAGCCCAGCACGGGCCGCAGGCTAGTTAGGCAAGTTGGCTCCGAAAGGAGGCACTTTTCCCCAAGAAGCCAAACTCAAGAGCCCACTTGGCAGGTGTCATTTTCTAGGGCGCGTTTGGGCCTCCGATGGCAGCCAGGTTTGGAGGAGGGGGCAGCTTTGGTCTGGGAGAAATCCTCGTCTTTATGGAATTTTTGGAGGCAAAAGCCCTGCATGGGCCGCCGGCAAGTTGACTCCGAAAGGAGGCACTTTTCCCCAAGAAGCCAAACTCAAGAGCCCGCTTGGCAGATGTCATTTTGTAGGGCGCGTTTGGGCCTCCGATGGCAGCCAGGTTTGGAGGAGGGGGCAGCTTTGTTCTGGGAGAAATCCTCGTCCTTCTGGAATTTTTGTAGGCAAAACCCCTGCATGAGCCTCAGACAAGTTGACTCCGAAAGGAGGCACTTTTCCCCAGAAAGCCAAACTCAAGAGCCCACTTGGCAGATGTCATTTTGTAGGGCGCGTTTGGGCCTCTGATGGCAGCCAGGTTTGGAGGAGGGGGCAGCTTTGGTCTGGGAGAAATCCTCATCCTTCTGGAATTTTTGTAGTCTAAAGCCCAGCACGGGCCGCAGGCTAGTTAGGCAAGTTGGCTTTGAAAGGAGGCACTTTTCCGCAAGAAGCCAAACTCAAGAGCCCACTTGGCAGATGTCATTTTGTAGGGCGCGTTTGGGCCTCCGATGGCAGCCAGGTTTGGAGGAGGGGGCAGCTTTGTTCTGGGAGAAATCCTCGTCCTTATGGAATTTTTGGAGGCAAAAGCCCAGGACGGGCCGCAGGCAAGTTGGCTTTGAAAGGAGGCACTTCCACCCAAGAAGCCAAACTCAAGAGCCCACTTGGCAGGTGTCATTTTGTAGGGCACGTTTGGGCCTCCGATGGCAGCCAGGTTTGGAGGAGGGGGCAGTTTTGGTCTGGGAGAAATCCTCGTCCTTCTGGAATTTTTGTAGGCAAAAGCCCTGCATGGGCCGCAGGCAAGTTGACTCCGAAAGGAGGCACTTTTCCCCAGGAAGCCAAACTCAAGAACCCTCAATGCAGGTGTCATTTGGTGGGGCGCGTTTGGGCCTCCGATGGCAGCCAGGTTTGGAGGAGGGGGCAGCTTTGGTCTGGGAGAAATCCTCGTCCTTATGGAATATTTGTGGGCAAAAGCCCAGGACGGGCCGCAGGCAAGTTGGCTTTGAAAGGAGGTACTTCCACCCAAGAAGCCAAACTCAAGAGCCCACTTGGCAGATGTCATTTTGTAGGGCACGTTTCGGCCTCCGATGGCAGCCAGGTTTGGAGGAGGGGGCAGCTTTGGTCTGGGAGAAATCCTCGTCCTTATGGAATTTTTGGAGGCAAAAGCCCTGCAAGTTGACTCCGAAAGGAGGCACTTTTCCCCAAGAAGCCAAACTCAAGAGCCCGCTTGGCAGATGTCATTTTGTAGGGCGCGTTTGGGCCTCCGATGGCAGCCAGGTTTGGCGGAGGGGGCAGCTTTGGTCTGGGAGGAATCCTCGTCCTTATGGAATTTTTGTAGGCAAAAGCCCTGCATGATCCGCCGGCAAGTTGACTCCGAAAGGAGGCAATTTTCCCCAAGAAGCCAAACTCAAGAAACCACTTGGCAGGTGTCATTTTGTAGGGCGCGTTTGGGCCTCCGATGGCAGCCAGGTTTGGAGGAGGGGGCAGCTTTGGTCTGGGAGAAATCCTCGTCCTTATGGAATTTTTGTAGTCTAAAGCCCAGCACGGGCCGCAGGCTAGTTAGGCAAGTTGGCTTTGAAAGTAGGCACATTTCCGCAAGAAGCCAAACTCAAGAGCCCACTTGGCAGATGTCATTTTGTAGGGTGCGTTTGGGCCTCCGATGGCAGCCAGGTTTGGAGGAGGGGGCAGCTTTGGTCTGGGAGAAATCCTCGTCCTTATGGAATTTTTGGAGGCAAAAGCCCTGCATGGGCCGCCGGCAAGTTGACTCCGAAAGGAGTCACTTTTCCCCAAGAAGCCAAACTCAAGAGCCCACTTGGCAGGTGTCATTTTCTAGGGCGCGTTTGGGCCTCCGATGTCAGCCAGGTTTGGAGGAGGGGGCAGCTTTGGTCTGGGAGAAATCCTCGTCCTTATGGAATTTTTGTAGTCTAAAGCCCAGCACGGGCCGCAGGCTAGTTAGGCAAGTTGGCTTTGAAAAGAGGCACTTTTCCGCAAGAAGCCAAACTCAAGAGCCCACTTGGCAAATGTCATTTTGTAGGGCGCGTTTGGGCCTCCGATGGCAGCCAGGTTTGGAGGAGGGGGCAGCTTTGTTCTGGGAGAAATCCTCGTCCTTATGGAATTTTTGTAGGCAAAAGCCCAGGACGGGACGCAGGCAAGTTGGCTTTGAAAGGAGGTACTTCCACCCATGAAGCCAAACTCAATAGTCCACTTGGCAGTTGTCATTTTGTAGGGCACGTTTGGGCCTCCGATGGCAGCCAGGTTTGGAGGAGGGGGCAGCTTTGGTCTGGGAGAAATCCTCGTCCTTATGGAATTTTTGTCGGCAAAAGCCCTGCATGGGCCGCAGGCAAGTTGACTCCGAAAGGAGGCACTTTTCCCCAGAAAGCCAAACTCAAGAGCCCACTTGGCAGATGTCATTTTGTAGGGCGCGTTTGGGCCTCCGATGGCAGCCAGGTTTGGAGGAGGGGGCAGCTTTGGTCTGGGAGGAATCCTCGTCCTTATGGAATTTTTTGTAGCAAAAGCCCGGGACGGGACGCAGGCAAGTTGGTTTTGAAGGAGTCACTTTTCCCCAAGAAGCCAAACTCAAGAGCCCACTTGGCAGGTGTCATTTTGTAGGGTACGTTTGGGCCTCCGATGGCAGCCAGGTTTGGAGGAGGGGGCAGCTTTGGTCTGGGAGAAATCCTCGTCCTTATGGAATTTTTGTAGGCAAAAACCCCGCATGGGCCGCAGGCAAGTTAGGCAAGTTGGCTTTGAAAGAAGGCACTTTTCCCCAAGAAGCCAAACTCAAGAACCCACAATGCAGATGTCATTTTGTAGGGCGCGTTTGGGCCTCCGATGGCAGCCAGGTTTGGAGGAGGGGGCAGCTTTGGTCTGGGAGAAATCCTCGTCCTTATGGAATTTTTGTAGCAAAAGCCCAGGATGGGCCGCAGGCAAGTTAGGCAAGTTGGCTCCGAAAGGAGGCACTTTTCCCCAAGAAGCCAAACTCAAGAACCCTCAATGCAGATGTCATTTTGTGGGGCGCGTTTGGGCCTCCGATGGCAGCCAGGTTTGGAGGAGGGGGCAGCTTTGGTCTGGGAGAAATCCTCGTCCTTATGGAATTTTTGTAGTCTAAAGCCCAGCACGGGCTGCAGGCAAGTTGGCTTTGAAAGGAGGCACTTTCCCCCAAGAAGCCAAACTCAGGAGCCCACTTGGCAGATGTCATTTTGTAGGGCGCGTTTGGGCCACCGATGGCAGCTAGGTTTGGAGGAGGGGGCAGCTTTGGTCTGGGAGAAATCCTCGTCCTTATGGAATTTTTGTAGGCAAAAGCCCAGAATGGGCTGCAGGCCAGTTAGGCAAGTTGGCTTTGAAAGGAGGCACTTTTCCGCAAGAAGCGAAACTCAAGAGCCCACTTGGCAGATGTCATTTTGTAGGGCGCGTTTCGGCCTCCGATGGCAGCCAGGTTTGGAGGAGGGGGCAGCTTTGGTCTGGGAGAAATCCTCGTCCTTATGGAATTTTTGTAGTCTAAAGCCCAGCACGGGCCGCAGGCAAGTTGGCTTTGAAAGGAGGCACATCCACCCAAGAAGCCAAACTCAAGAGCCCACTTGGCAGATGTCATTTTGTAGGGCACGTTTGGGCCTCCGATGGCAGCCAGGTTTGGAGGAGGGGGCAGCTTTGGTCTGGGAGGAATCCTCGTCCTTATGGAATTTTTGTAGCAAAAGCCCGGGACGGGACATAGGCAAGTTGGTTTTGAAAGGAGTCACTTTTCCCCAAGAAGCCAAACTCAAGAGCCCACTTGGCAGGTGTCATTTTGTAGGGCGCGTTTGGGCCTCCGATGGCAGCCAGGTTTGGAGGAGGGGGCAGCTTTGGTCTGGGAGAAATCCTCGTCCTTATGGAATTTTTGTAGGCAAAAGCCCAGGACGGGCCGCAGGCAAGTTAGGCAAGTTGGCTCCGAAAGGAGGCACTTTTCCCCAAGAAGCCAAACTCAAGAACCCTCAATGCAGATGTCATTTTGTGGGGCGCGTTTGGGCCTCCGATGGCAGCCAGGTTTGGAGGAGGGGGCAGCTTTGGTCTGGGAGGAATCCTCGTCCTTATGGAATTTTTGTAGCAAACTTCCGGGACGGGACGCAGGCAAGTTGGTTTTGAAAGGAGTCACTTTTCCCCAAGAAGCCAAACTCAAGAGCCCACTTGGCAGATGTCATTTTGTAGGGCGCGTTTGGGCCTCCGATGGCAGCCAGGTTTGGAGGAGGGGGCAGCTTTGGTCTGGGAGAAATCCTCGTCCTTATGGAATTTTTGTAGGCAAAAGCCCAGGACGGGCCGCAGGCAAGTTAGGCAAGTTGGCTTTGAAAGGAGGCACTTTTCCCCAAGAAGCCAAACTCAAGAACCCTCAATGCAGATGTCATTTTGTAGGGCGCGTTTGGGCCTCCGATGGCAGCCAGGTTTGGAGGAGGGGGCAGCTTTGGTCTGGGAGAAATCCTCGTCCTTCTGGAATTTTTGTACTCAAAAGCCCAGGACGGGCCGCAGGCAAGTTAGGCAAGTTGGCTCCGAAAGGAGGCACTTTTCCCCAAGAAGCCAAACTCAAGAACCCACAATGCAGATGTCATTTTGTAGGGCGCGTTTGGACCTCCGATGGTAGCCAGGTTTGGAGGAGGGGGCAGCTTTCTTCTGGGAGAAATCCTCGTCCTTATGGAATTTTTGTAGGCAAAAGCCCAGGACGGGACGCAGGCAAGTTGGCTTTGAAAGGAGGCACTTTCCCCCAAGAAGCCAAACTCAAGAGCCCACTTGGCAGATGTCATTTTGTAGGGCGCGTTTGGGCCTCCGATGGCAGCCAGGTTTGGAGGAGGGGGCAGCTTTGGCCTGGGAGAAATCCTCGTCCTTATGGAATTTTTGTAGGCAAAAGCCCTGCATGGGCCGCCGGCAAGTTGACTCCGAAAGGAGGCACTTTTCCCCAAGAAGCCAAACTCAAGAGCCCACTTGGCAGGTGTCATTTTGTAGGGCGCGTTTGGGCCTCCGATGGCAGCCAGGTTTGGAGGAGGGGGCAGCTTTGGTCTGGGAGAAATCCTCGTCCTTATGGAATTTTTGTAGGCAAAAGCCCAGAATGGGCCGCAGGCTAGTTAGGCAAGTTGGCTTTGAAAGGAGGCACTTTTCCCCAAGAAGCCAAACTCAAGAGCCCACTTGGCAGGTGTCATTTTCTAGGGCGCGTTTGGGCCTCTGATGGCAGCCAGGTTAGGAGGAGGGGGCAGCTTTGGTCTGGGAGAAATCCTCGTCCTTCTGGAATTTTTGGAGGCAAAAGCCCACGACTGTCCGCAGGCAAGTTGACTTTGAAAGGAGGCACTTCCACCCAAGAAGCCAAACTCAAGAGCCCACTTGGCAGATGTCATTTTGTAGGGCGCGTTTGGGCCTCCGATGGCAGCCAGGTTTGGAGGAGGGGGCAGCTTTGGTCTGGGAGAAATCCTCGTCCTTATGGAATTTTTGTAGCAAAAGCCCTGCATGAGCCGCAGGCAAGTTGACTCCGAAAGGAGGCACTTTTCCCCAGAAAGCCAAACTCAAGAGCCCACTTGGCAGATGTCATTTTGTAGGGCGCGTTTGGGCCTCCGATGGCAGCCAGGTTTGGAGGAGGGGGCAGCTTTGGTCTGGGAGGAATCCTCGTCCTTATGGAATTTTTGTAGCAAAAGCCCGGGACGGGACGCAGGCAAGTTGGTTTTGAAAGGAGTCACTTTTCCCCAAGAAGCCAAACTCAAGAGCCCACTTGGCAGGTGTCATTTTGTAGGGCGCGTTTGGGCCTCCGATGGCAGCCAGGTTTGGAGGAGGGGGCAGCTTTGGTCTGGGAGAAATCCTCGTCCTTATGGAATTTTTGTAGGCAAAAACCCCGCATGGGCCGCAGGCAAGTTAGGCAAGTTGGCTTTGAAAGGAGGCACTTTTCCCCAAGAAGCCAAACTCAAGAACCCTCAATGCAGATGTCATTTTGTGGGGCGCGTTTGGGCCTCCGATGGCAGCCAGGTTTGGAGGAGGGGGCAGCTTTGGTCTGGGAGAAATCCTCGTCCTTATGGAATTTTTGTAGGCAAAAGCCCAGAATGGGCCGCAGGCTAGTTAGGCAAGTTGGCTTTGAAAGGAGGCACTTTTCCGCAAGAAGCCAAACTCAAGAGCCCACTTGGCAGATGTCATTTTGTAGGGCGCGTTTGGGCCTCCGATGGCAGCCAGGTTTGGAGGAGGGGGCAGCTTTGGTCTGGGAGAAATCCTCGTCCTTCTGGAATTTTTGGAGGCAAAAGCCCAGGACGGGCCGCAGGCAAGTTGGCTTTGAAAGGAGGCACTTCCACCCAAGAAGCCAAACTCAAGAGCCCACTTGGCAGATGTCATTTTGTAGGGCACGTTTGGGCCTCCGATGGCAGCCAGGTTTGGAGGAGGGGGCAGCTTTGGTCTGGGAGAAATCCTCGTCCTTATGGAATTTTTGTAGGCAAAAGCCCTGCATGGGCCGCCGGCGAGTGGACTCCGAAAGGAGGCACTTTTCCCCAAGAAGCCAAACTCAAGAGCCCACTTGGCAGATGTCATTTTGTAGGGCGCGTTTGGGCCTCCGATGGCAGCCAGGTTTGGAGGAGGGGGCAGCTTTGGTCTGGGAGAAATCCTCGTCCTTATGGAATTTTTGTAGGCAAAAGCCCAGGACGTGCCGCAGGCAAGTTAGGCAAGTTGGCTTTGAAAGGAGGCACTTTTCCCCAAGAAGCCAAACTCAAGAACCCACAATGCAGATGTCCTTTTGTAGGGCGCGTTTGGGCCTCTGATGGCAGCCAGGTTTGGAGGAGGGGGCAGCTTTGGTCTGGGAGAAATCCTCGTCCTTATGGAATTTTTGTACTCAAAAGCCCAGGACGGGCCGCAGGCAAGTTAGGCATTTTGGCTCCGAAAGGAAGCACTTTTCCCCAAGAACCCAAACTCAAGAGCCCACTTGGAAGATGTCATTTTGTAGGGCGCGTTTGGGCCTCCGATGGCAGCCAGGTTTGGAGGAGGGGGCAGCTTTGTTCTGGGAGAAATCCTCGTCCTTATGGAATTTTTGTAGGCACAAGCCCAGGACGGGCCGCAGGCAAGTTGGCTTTGAAAGGAGGCACTTTCCCCCAAGAAGCCAAACTCAAGAGCCCACTTGGCAGGTGTCATTTTGTAGGGCGCGTTTGGGCCTCCGATGGCAGCCAGGTTTGGAGGAGGGGGCAGCTTTGGTCTGGGAGAAATCCTCGTCCTTATGGAATTTTTGTCGGCAAAAGCCCTGCATGGGCCGCAGGCAAGTTGACTCCGAAAGGAGGCACTTTTCCCCAAGAAGCCAAACTCAAGAGCCCACTTGGCAGATGTCATTTTGTAGGGCGCGTTTGGGCCTCCGATGGCAGCCAGGTTTGGAGGAGGGGGCAGCTTTGGTCTGGGAGAAATCCTCGTCCTTATGGAATTTTTGTAGCAAAAGCCCGGGACGGGACACAGGCAAGTTGGTTTTCAAAGGAGTCACTTTTCCCCAAGAAGCCAAACTCAAGAGCCCACTTGGCAGGTGTCATTTTGTAGGGCACGTTTGGGCCTCCGATGGCAGCCAGGTTTGGAGGAGGGGGCAGCTTTGGCCTGGGAGAAATCCTCGTCCTTCTGGAATTTTTGGAGGCAAAAGCCCAGGACGGGCCGCAGGCAAGTTAGGCAAGTTGGCTCCGAAAGGAGGCACTTTTCCCCAAGAAGCCAAACTCAAGAACCCTCAATGCAGATGTCATTTTGTGGGGCGCGTTTGGGCCTCCGATGGCAGCCAGGTTTGGAGGAGGGGGCAGCTTTGGTCTGGGAGAAATCCTCGTCCTTATGGAATTTTTGTAGGCAAAAGCCCAGGACGGGCCGCAGGCAAGTTGGCTTTGAAAGGAGGCACTTCCACCCAAGAAGCCAAACTCAAGAACCCTCAATGCAGATGTCATTTTGTAGGGCGCGTTTGGGCCTCCGATGGCAGCCAGGTTTGGAGGAGGGGGCAGCTTTGGTCTGGGAGAAATCCTCGTCCTTATGGAATTTTTGTAGGCAAAACCCCTGCATGGGCCGCAGGCAAGTTTACTCCGAAAGGAGGCACTTTTCCCCAGGAAGCCAAACTCAAGAACTCTCAATGCAGGTGTCATTTTGTGGGGCGCGTTTGGGCCTCCGATTGCAGCCAGGTTTGGAGGAGGGGGCAGCTTTGGTCTGGGAGAAATCCTCGTCCTTCTGGAATTTTTGGAGGCAAAAGCCCAGGACGGGCCGCAGGCAAGTTAGGCAAGTTGGCTCCGAAAGGAGGCACTTTTCCCCAAGAAGCCAAACTCAAGAGCACACTTGGCAGATGTCATTTTGTGGGGCGCGTTTGGGCCTCTGATGGCAGCCAGGTTTGGAGGAGGGGGCAGCTTTGGTCTGGGAGAAATCCTCGTCCTTATGGAATTTTTGTAGGCAAAAGACCAGGACGGGCCGCAGGCAAGTTGACTCCGAAAGGAGGCACTTTTCCCCAAGAAGCCAAACTCAAGAGCCCACTTGGGAGGTGTCATTTTGTAGGGCGCGTTTGGGCCTCCGATGGCAGCCAGGTTTGGAGGAGGGGGCAGCTTTGGTCTGGGAGAAATCCTCGTCCTTATGGAATTTTTGTTGGCAAAAGCCCACGACTGTCCGCAGGCAAGTTAGGCAAGTTGGCTATGAAAGGAGGCACTTTTCCCCAAGAAGCCAAACTCAAGAACCCACTTGGCAGATGTCATTTTGTAGGGCGCGTTTGGGCCTCCGATGGCAGCCAGGTTTGGAGGAGGGGGCTGCTTTGGTCTGGGAGAAATCCTCGTCCTTATGGAATTTTTGTAGGCAAAAGCCCAGCACGGGCCGCAGGCTAGTTAGGCAAGTTGGCTCCGAAAGGAGTCACTTTTCCGCAAGAAGCCAAACTCAAGAGCCCACTTGGCAGATGTCATTTTGTAGGGCGCGTTTGGGCCTCCGATGGCAGCCAGGTTTGGAGGAGGGGGCAGCTTTGGTCTGGGAGAAATCCTCGTCCTTCTGGAATTTTTGGAGGCAAAAGCCCAGGACTGGCCGCAGGCAAGTTGGCTTTGAAAGGAGGCACTTCCACCCAAGAAGCCAAACTCAAGAGCCCACTTGGCAGATGTCATTTTGTAGGGCACGTTTGGGCCTCCGATGGCAGCCAGGTTTGGAGGAGGGGGCAGCTTTGGTCTGGGAGAAATCCTCGTCCTTATGGAATTTTTGTAGACAAAAGCCCTGCATGGGCCGCCGGCGAGTTGACTCCGAAAGGAGGCACTTTTCCCCAAGAAGCCAAACTCAAGAGCCCACTTGGCAGATGTCATTTTGTAGGGCGCGTTTGGGCCTCCGATGGCAGCCAGGTTTGGAGGAGGGGGCAGCTTTGGTCTGGGAGAAATCCTCGTCCTTATGGAATTTTTGTAGGCAAAAGCCCAGGACGTGCCGCAGGCAAGTTAGGCAAGTTGGCTTTGAAAGGAGGCACTTTTCCCCAAGAAGCCAAACTCAAGAACCCACAATGCAGATGTCCTTTTGTAGGGCGCGTTTGGGCCTCTGATGGCAGCCAGGTTTGGAGGAGGGGGCAGCTTTGGTCTGGGAGAAATCCTCGTCCTTATGGAATTTTTGTACTCAAAAGCCCAGGACGGGCCGCAGGCAAGTTAGGCATTTTGGCTCCGAAAGGAAGCACTTTTCCCCAAGAAGCCAAACTCAAGAGCCCACTTGGAAGATGTCATTTTGTAGGGCGCGTTTGGGCCTCCGATGGCAGCCAGGTTTGGAGGAGGGGGCAGCTTTGTTCTGGGAGAAATCCTCGTCCTTATGGAATTTTTGTAGGCACAAGCCCAGGACGGGCCGCAGGCAAGTTGGCTTTGAAAGGAGGCACTTTCCCCCAAGAAGCCAAACTCAAGAGCCCACTTGGCAGGTGTCATTTTGTAGGGCGCGTTTGGGCCTCCGATGGCAGCCAGGTTTGGAGGAGGGGGCAGCTTTGGTCTGGGAGAAATCCTCGTCCTTATGGAATTTTTGTCGGCAAAAGCCCTGCATGGGCCGCAGGCAAGTTGACTCCGAAAGGAGGCACTTTTCCCCAAGAAGCCAAACTCAAGAGCCCACTTGGCAGATGTCATTTTGTAGGGCGCGTTTGGGCCTCCGATGGCAGCCAGGTTTGGAGGAGGGGGCAGCTTTGGTCTGGGAGAAATCCTCGTCCTTATGGAATTTTTGTAGCAAAAGCCCGGGACGGGACACAGGCAAGTTGGTTTTCAAAGGAGTCACTTTTCCCCAAGAAGCCAAACTCAAGAGCCCACTTGGCAGGTGTCATTTTGTAGGGCACGTTTGGGCCTCCGATGGCAGCCAGGTTTGGAGGAGGGGGCAGCTTTGGCCTGGGAGAAATCCTCGTCCTTCTGGAATTTTTGGAGGCAAAAGCCCAGGACGGGCCGCAGGCAAGTTAGGCAAGTTGGCTCCGAAAGGAGGCACTTTTCCCCAAGAAGCCAAACTCAAGAACCCTCAATGCAGATGTCATTTTGTGGGGCGCGTTTGGGCCTCCGATGGCAGCCAGGTTTGGAGGAGGGGGCAGCTTTGGTCTGGGAGAAATCCTCGTCCTTATGGAATTTTTGTAGGCAAAAGCCCTGCATGGGCCGCAGGCAAGTTTACTCCGAAAGGAGGCACTTTTCCCCAGGAAGCCAAACTCAAGAACTCTCAATGCAGGTGTCATTTTGTGGGGCGCGTTTGGGCCTCCGATTGCAGCCAGGTTTGGAGGAGGGGGCAGCTTTGGTCTGGGAGAAATCCTCGTCCTTATGGAATTTTTGGAGGCAAAAGCCCAGGACGGGCCGCAGGCAAGTTAGGCAAGTTGGCTCCGAAAGGAGGCACTTTTCCCCAAGAAGCCAAACTCAAGAGCACACTTGGCAGATGTCATTTTGTGGGGCGCGTTTGGGCCTCTGATGGCAGCCAGGTTTGGAGGAGGGGGCAGCTTTGGTCTGGGAGAAATCCTCGTCCTTATGGAATTTTTGTAGGCAAAAGACCAGGACGGGCCGCAGGCAAGTTGACTCCGAAAGGAGGCACTTTTCCCCAAGAAGCCAAACTCAAGAGCCCACTTGGGAGGTGTCATTTTGTAGGGCGCGTTTGGGCCTCCGATGGCAGCCAGGTTTGGAGGAGGGGGCAGCTTTGGTCTGGGAGAAATCCTCGTCCTTATGGAATTTTTGTTGGCAAAAGCCCACGACTGTCCGCAGGCAAGTTAGTCAAGTTGGCTATGAAAGGAGGCACTTTTCCCCAAGAAGCCAAACTCAAGAACCCACTTGGCAGATGTCATTTTGTAGGGCGCGTTTGGGCCTCCGATGGCAGCCAGGTTTGGAGGAGGGGGCTGCTTTGGTCTGGGAGAAATCCTCGTCCTTATGGAATTTTTGTAGGCAAAAGCCCAGCACGGGCCGCAGGCTAGTTAGGCAAGTTGGCTCCGAAAGGAGTCACTTTTCCCCAAGAAGCCAAACTCAAGAGCCCACTTGGCAGGTGTCATTTTGTAGGGCGCGTTTGGGCCTCCGATGGCAGCCAGGTTTGGAGGAGGGGGCAGCTTTGGTCTGGGAGAAATCCTCGTCCTTCTGGAATTTTTGTACTCAAAAGCCCAGGACGGGCCGCAGGCAAGTAGGCATTTTGGCTCCGAAAGGAAGAACTTTTCCCCAAGAACCCAAACTCAAGAGCCCACTTGGCAGATGTCATTTTGTAGGGCGCGTTTGGGCCTCCGATGGCAGCCAGGTTTGGAGGAGGGGGCAGCTTTGTTCTGGGAGAAATCCTCGTCCTTATGGAATTTTTGTAGGCACAAGCCCAGGACGGGCCGCAGGCAAGTTGGCTTTGAAAGGAGGCACTTTCCCCCAAGAAGCCAAACTCAAGAGCCCACTTGGCAGGTGTCATTTTGTAGGGCGCGTTTGGGCCTCCGATGGCAGCCAGGTTTGGAGGAGGGGGCAGCTTTGGTCTGGGAGAAATCCTCGTCCTTATGGAATTTTTGTAGGCAAAAGCCCTGCATGGGCCGCAGGCAAGTTGACTCCGAAAGGAGGCACTTTTCCCCAGGAAGCCAAACTCAAGAGCCCACTTGGCAGATGTCATTTTGTAGGGCGCGTTTGGGCCTCCGATGGCAGCCAGGTTTGGAGGAGGGGGCAGCTTTGGTCTGGGAGGAATCCTCGTCCTTATGGAATTTTTGTAGCAAAAGCCCGGGACGGGACACAGGCAAGTTGGTTTTGAAAGGAGTCACTTTTCCCCAAGAAGCCAAACTCAAGAGCCCACTTGGCAGGTGTCATTTTGTAGGGCGCGTTTGGGCCTCCGATGGCAGCCAGGTTTGGAGGAGGGGGCAGCTTTGGTCTGGGAGAAATCCTCGTCCTTCTGGAATTTTTGGAGGCAAAAGCCCAGGACGGGCCGCAGGCAAGTTAGGCAAGTTGGCTTTGAAAGGAGGCACTTTTCCCCAAGAAGCCAAACTCAAGAACCCTCAATGCAGATGTCATTTTGTGGGGCGCGTTTGGGCGTCTGATGGCAGCCAGGTTTGGAGGAGGGGGCAGCTTTGGTCTGGGAGAAATCCTCGTCCTTATGGAATTTTTGTAGTCTAAAGCCCAGCACGGGCCGCAGGCTAGTTAGGCAAGTTGGCTTTGAACGGAGGCACTTTTCCGCAAGAAGCCAAACTCAAGAGCCCACTTGGCAGATGTCATTTTATAGGGCGCGTTTGGGCCTCCGATGGCAGCCAGGTTTGGAGGAGGGGGTAGCTTTGGTCTGGGAGAAATCCTCGTCCTTATGGAATTTTTGTAGGCAAAAGCCCAGGACGGGCCGCAGGCTAGTTGGCTTTGAAACGAGGCACTTCCACACAAGAAGCCAAACTCAAGAGCCTACTTGGCAGATGTCATTTTGTAGGGCACGTTTGGGCCTCCGATGGCAGCCAGGTTTGGAGGGGGGGGCAGCTTTGGTCTGGGAGAAATCCTCGTCCTTATGGAATTTTTGTAGGCAAAAGCCCTGCATGGGCCGCAGGCAAGTTGACTCCGAAAGGAGGCATTTTTCCCCAGGAAGCCAAACTCAAGAACCCTCAATGCAGGTGTCATTTTGTGGGGCGCGTTTGGGCCTCCGATGGCAGCCAGGTTTGGAGGAGGGGGCAGCTTTGGTCTGGGAGAAATCCTCGTCCTTATGGAATTTTTGTAGGCAAAAGCCCAGGACGGGCCGCAGGCAAGTTGACTCCGAAAGGAGGCACTTTTCCCCAAGAAGCCAAACTCAAGAGCCCACTTGGCAGATGTCATTTTGTAGGGCGCGTTTGGGCCTCCGATGGCAGCCAGGTTTGGCGGAGGGGGCAGCTTTGGTCTGGGAGGAATCCTCGTCCTTATGGAATTTTTGTAGCAAAAGTCCGGGACGGGACGCCGGCAAGTTGGTTTTGAAAGGAGTCACTTTTCCCCAAGAAGCCAAACTCAAGACCCCACTTGGCAGATGTCATTTTGTAGGGCGCGTTTGGGCCTCCGATGGCAGCCAGGTTTGGAGGAGGGGGCAGCTTTGGTCTGGGAGAAATCCTCGTCCTTCTGGAATTTTTGTAGGCAAAAGCCCAGGACGGGCCGCAGGTAAGTTAGGCATGTTGGCTTTGAAAGGAGGCACTTTTCCCCAAGAAGCCAAACTCAAGAACCCACAATGCAGATGTCATTTTGTAGGGCGCGTTTGGGCCTCCGATGGCAGCCAGGTTTGGAGGAGGGGGCAGCTTTGGTCTGGGAGAAATCCTCGTCCTTATGGAATTTTTGTAGGCAAAAGCCCTGCATGGGCCGCAGTCAAGTTGACTCCGAAAGGAGGCACTTTTCCCCAGGAAGCCAAACTCAAGAGCCCACTTGGCAGATGTCATTTTGTAGGGCGCGTTTGGGCCTCCGATGGCAGCCAGGTTTGGAGGAGGGGGCAGCTTTGGTCTGGGAGAAATCCTCGTCCATATGGAATTTTTGAAGCAAAAGCCCTGCATGGGCCGCATTCAAGTTAGGCATGTTGGCTTTGAACGGAGGCACTTTTCCGCAAGAAGCCAAACTCAAGAGCCCACTTGGCAGATGTCGTTTTGTAGGGCGCGTTTGGGCCTCCGATGGCAGCCAGGTTTGGAGGAGGAGGCAGCTTTGGTCTGGGAGAAATATTCCCTCTAATACTCGTCGTAACACTAAGCCTAACCCTCTCCCTATGCCTAAACCTAATCCTAACTCTAATGCTAACATTATTCCAAAACCCTAACCCAAAAACCAACCTTATACCTGACCCTAACCATAGTCCCAAACCTAACCCCAATCTAACCCTAAACCTAACCCTAACACTAACCCTAAAAATAACACTAATCCTAAACCTAATCCTAACACTAACCCTAACACTAAGCCTAAACCTAAACCTAAACCTAACCCTAAACCAAACAATATACCTAACCCTTACCCAAAACCAAACCCACACCCTAACCCTAACCCTAACCCAAACCCT
>NC_085068.1:9608765-9631265 GCF_963662255.1 Cinclus cinclus | reverse complement strand
AGGATGGGCCGCAGGCAAGTTAGGCAAGTTGGCTCCGAAAGGAGGCACTTTTCCCCAAGAAGCCAAACTCAAGAACCCTCAATGCAGATGTCATTTTGTGGGGCGCGTTTGGGGCTCCGATGGCAGCCAGGTTTGGAGGAGGGGGCAGCTTTGGTCTGGGAGAAATCCTCGTCCTTATGGAATTTTTGTAGGCAAAAGCCCCGGACGGGCCGCAGGCTAGTTAGGCAAGTTGGCTTTGAAAGGAGGCACTTCCACCCAAGAAGCCAAACTCAAGAGCCCACTTGGCAGATGTCATTTTGTAGGGCGCGTTTGGGCCTCCGATGGCAGCCAGGTTTGGAGGAGGGGGCAGCTTTGGTCTGGGAGAAATCCTTGTCCTTATGGAATTTTTGGAGGCAAAAGCCCAGGACGGGCCGCAGGCAAGTTGGCTTTGAAAGGAGGTACTTCCACCCAAGAAGCCAAACTCAAGAGCCCACTTGGCAGATGTCATTTTGTAGGGCACGTTTGGGCCTCCGATGGCAGCCAGGTTTGGAGGAGGGGGCAGCTTTGGTCTGGGAGAAATCCTCGTCCTTCTGGAATTTTTGTAGGCAAAAGCTCTGCATGGGCCGCAGGCAAGTTGACTCCGAAAGGAGGCACTTTTCCCCAGGAAGCCAAACTCAAGAACCCTCAATGCAGGTGTCATTTTGTGGGGCGCGTTTGGGCCTCCGATGGCAGCCAGGTTTGGAGGAGGGGGCAGCTTTGGTCTGGGAGAAATCCTCGTCCTTCTGGAATTTTTGGAGGCAAAAGCCCAGGACGGGCCGCAGGCAAGTTAGGCAAGTTGGCTCCGAAAGGAGGCACTTTTCCCCAAGAAGCCAAACTCAAGAGCCCACTTGGCAGATGTCATTTTGTGGGGCGCATTTGGGCCTCTGATGGCAGCCAGGTTTGGAGGAGGGGGCAGCTTTGGTCTGGGAGAAATCCTCGTCCTTATGGAATTTTTGTACTCAAAAGCCCAGGACGGGCCACAGGCAAGTTGGCTTTGAAAGGAGGTACTTCCACCCAAGAAGCCAAACTCAAGAGCCCACTTGGCAGGTGTCATTTTGTAGGGCACGTTTGGGCCTCCGATGGCAGCCAGGTTTGGAGGAGGGGGCAGCTTTGGTCTGGGAGAAATCCTCGTCCTTATGGAATTTTTGGAGGCCAAAGCCCAGGACGGGCCGCAGGCAAGTTGGCTTTGAAAGGAGGTGCTTCCACCCAAGAAGCCAAACTCAAGAGCCCACTTGGCAGATGTCATTTTGTAGGGCACGTTTGGGCCTCCGATGGCAGCCAGGTTTGGAGGAGGGGGCAGCTTTGGTCTGGGAGAAATCCTCGTCCTTATGGAATTTTTGTAGCAAAAGCCCGGGACGGGACACAGGCAAGTTGGTTTTGAAAGGAGTCACTTTTCCCCAAGAAGCCAAACTCAAGAGCCCACTTGGCAGGTGTCATTTTGTAGGGCACGTTTGGGCCTCTGATGGCAGCCAGGTTTGGAGGAGGGGGCAGCTTTGGTCTGGGAGAAATCCTCGTCCTTATGGAATTTTTGTACTCAAAAGCCCAGGACGGGCCACAGGCAAGTTGGCTTTGAAAGGAGGTACTTCCACCCAAGAAGCCAAACTCAAGAGCCCACTTGGCAGGTGTCATTTTGTAGGGCACGTTTGGGCCTCCGATGGCAGCCAGGTTTGGAGGAGGGGGCAGCTTTGGTCTGGGAGAAATCCTCGTCCTTATGGAATTTTTGTAGGCCAAAGCCCAGGACGGGCCGCAGGCAAGTTGGCTTTGAAAGGAGGTGCTTCCACCCAAGAAGCCAAACTCAAGAGCCCACTTGGCAGATGTCATTTTGTAGGGCATGTTTGGGCCTCCGATGGCAGCCAGGTTTGGAGGAGGGGGCAGCTTTGGTCTGGGAGAAATCCTCGTCCTTCTGGAATTTTTGTAGCAAAAGCCCGGGACGGGACACAGGCAAGTTGGTTTTGAAAGGAGTCACTTTTCCCCAAGAAGCCAAACTCAAGAGCCCACTTGGCAGGTGTCATTTTGTAGGGCACGTTTGGGCCTCCGATGGCAGCCAGGTTTGGAGGAGGGGGCAGCTTTGGCCTGGGAGAAATCCTCGTCCTTATGGAATTTTTGGAGGCAAAAGCCCAGGACGGGACGCAGGCAAGTTAGGCAAGTTGGCTCCGAAAGGAGGCACTTTTCCCCAAGAAGCCAAACTCAAGAACCCTCAATGCAGATGTCATTTTGTGGGGCGCGTTTGGGCCTCTGATGGCAGCCAGGTTTGGAGGAGGGGGCAGCTTTGGTCTGGGAGAAATCCTCGTCCTTATGGAATTTTTGTAGCAAAAGCCCAGGATGGGCCGCAGGCAAGTTAGGCAAGTTGGCTCCGAAAGGAGGCACTTCCACCCAAGAAGCCAAACTCAAGAGCCCACTTGGCAGATGTCATTTTGTAGGGCGCGTTTGGGCCTCCGATGGCAGCCAGGTTTGGAGGAGGGGGCAGCTTTGGTCTGGGAGAAATCCTCGTCCTTATGGAATTTTTGGAGGCAAAAGCCCAGGACGGGCCGCAGGCAAGTTGGCTTTGAAATGAGGTACTTCCACCCAAGAAGCCAAACTCAAGAGCCCACTTGGCAGATGTCATTTTGTAGGGCACGTTTGGGCCTCCGATGGCAGCCAGGTTTGGAGGAGGGGGCAGCTTTGGTCTGGGAGAAATCCTCGTCCTTCTGGAATTTTTGTAGGCAAAAGCTCTGCATGGGCCGCAGGCAAGTTGACTCCGAAAGGAGGCACTTTTCCCCAGGAAGCCAAACTCAAGAACCCTCAATGCAGGTGTCATTTTGTGGGGCGCGTTTGGGCCTCCGATGGCAGCCAGGTTTGGAGGAGGGGGCAGCTTTGGTCTGGGAGAAATCCTCGTCCTTCTGGAATTTTTGGAGGCAAAAGCCCAGGACGGGCCGCAGGCAAGTTAGGCAAGTTGGCTCCGAAAGGAGGCACTTTTCCCCAAGAAGCCAAACTCAAGAGCCCACTTGGCAGATGTCATTTTGTGGGGCGCATTTGGGCCTCTGATGGCAGGCAGGTTTGGAGGAGGGGGCAGCTTTGGTCTGGGAGAAATCCTCGTCCTTATGGAATTTTTGTACTCAAAAGCCCAGGACGGGCCACAGGCAAGTTGGCTTTGAAAGGAGGTACTTCCACCCAAGAAGCCAAACTCAAGAGCCCACTTGGCAGGTGTCATTTTGTAGGGCACGTTTGGGCCTCCGATGGCAGCCAGGTTTGGAGGAGGGGGCAGCTTTGGTCTGGGAGAAATCCTCGTCCTTATGGAATTTTTGTAGGCCAAAGCCCAGGACGGGCCGCAGGCAAGTTGGCTTTGAAAGGAGGTGCTTCCACCCAAGAAGCCAAACTCAAGAGCCCACTTGGCAGATGTCATTTTGTAGGGCACGTTTGGGCCTCCGATGGCAGCCAGGTTTGGAGGAGGGGGCAGCTTTGGTCTGGGAGAAATCCTCGTCCTTATGGAATTTTTGTAGCAAAAGCCCGGGACGGGACACAGGCAAGTTGGTTTTGAAAGGAGTCACTTTTCCCCAAGAAGCCAAACTCAAGAGCCCACTTGGCAGGTGTCATTTTGTAGGGCACGTTTGGGCCTCCGATGGCAGCCAGGTTTGGAGGAGGGGGCAGCTTTGGCCTGGGAGAAATCCTCGTCCTTCTGGAATTTTTGGAGGCAAAAGCCCAGCACAGGCCGCAGGCAAGTTAGGCAAGTTGGCTCCGAAAGGAGGCACTTTTCCCCAAGAAGCCAAACTCAAGAACCCTCAATGCAGATGTCATTTTGTGGGGCGCGTTTGGGCCTCTGATGGCAGCCAGGTTTGGAGGAGGGGGCAGCTTTGGTCTGGGAGAAATCCTCGTCCTTCTGGAATTTTTGTAGCAAAAGCCCGGGACGGGACACAGGCAAGTTGGTTTTGAAAGGAGTCACTTTTCCCCAAGAAGCCAAACTCAAGAGCCCACTTGGCAGATGTCATTTTGTAGGGCGCATTTGGGCCTCCGATGGCAGCCAGGTTTGGAGGAGGGGGCAGCTTTGGCCTGGGAGAAATCCTCGTCCTTATGGAATTTTTGGAGGCAAAAGCCCAGGACAGGCCGCAGGCAAGTTAGGCAAGTTGGCTCCGAAAGGAGGCACTTTTCCCCAAGAAGCCAAACTCAAGAGCCCACTTGGCAAATGTCATTTTGTAGGGCGCGTTTGGGCCTCCGATGGCAGCCAGGTTTGGAGGAGGGGGCAGCTTTGGTCTGGGAGAAACCCTCGTCCTTATGGAATTTTTGTAGCAAAAGCCCAGGACGGGCCGCAGGCAAGTTGGCTTTGAAAGGAGGCACTTCCACCCAAGAAGCCAAACTCAAGAGCCCACTTGGCAGGTGTCATTTTGTAGGGCACGTTTGGGCCTCCGATGGCAGCCAGGTTTGGAGGAGGGGGCAGCTTTAGTCTGGGAGAAATCCTCGTCCTTCTGGAATTTTTGTAGGCAGAAGCCCTGCATGGGCCGCAGGCAAGTTGACTCCGAAAGGAGGCACTTTTCCCCGGGAAGCCAAACTCAAGATCTCTCAATGCCGGTGTCATTTTGTGGGGCGCGTTTGGTCCTCCGATGGCAGCCAGGTTTGGCGGAGGGGGCAGCTTTCGTCTGGGAGGAATCCTCGTCCTTATGGAATTTTTGTAGCAATCGTCCGGGACGGGACGCAGGCAAGTTGGTTTTGAAAGGAGTCACTTTTCCCCAAGAAGCCAAACTCAAGAGCCCACTTGGCAGATGTCATTTTGTAGGGCGCCTTTGGGCCTCCGATGGCAGCCAGGTTTGGAGGAGGGAGCAGCTTTGGTCTGGGAGAAATCCTTGTCCTTCTGGAATTTTTGTAGGCAAAAGCCCAGGACGGGCCGCAGGCAAGTTAGGCAAGTTGGCTTTGAAAGGAGGCACTTTTCCCCAAGAAGCCAAACTCAAGAGCCCACTTGGCAGGTGTCATTTTGTAGGGCACGTTTGGGCCTCCGATGGCAGCCAGGTTTGGAGGAGGGGGCAGCTTTGGTCTGGGAGAAATCCTCGTCCTTATGGAATTTTTGTAGGCCAAAGCCCAGGACGGGCCGCAGGCAAGTTGGCTTTGAAAGGAGGTGCTTCCACCCAAGAAGCCAAACTCAAGAGCCCACTTGGCAGATGTCATTTTGTAGGGCATGTTTGGGCCTCCGATGGCAGCCAGGTTTGGAGGAGGGGGCAGCTTTGGTCTGGGAGAAATCCTCGTCCTTCTGGAATTTTTGTAGCAAAAGCCCGGGACGGGACACAGGCAAGTTGGTTTTGAAAGGAGTCACTTTTCCCCAAGAAGCCAAACTCAAGAGCCCACTTGGCAGGTGTCATTTTGTAGGGCACGTTTGGGCCTCCGATGGCAGCCAGGTTTGGAGGAGGGGGCAGCTTTGGCCTGGGAGAAATCCTCGTCCTTATGGAATTTTTGGAGGCAAAAGCCCAGGACGGGCCGCAGGCAAGTTAGGCAAGTTGGCTCCGAAAGGAGGCACTTTTCCCCAAGAAGCCAAACTCAAGAACCCTCAATGCAGATGTCATTTTGAGGGGCGCGTTTGGGCCT
Source organism: Cinclus cinclus (assembly GCF_963662255.1). Classification (NCBI taxonomy): domain Eukaryota; kingdom Metazoa; phylum Chordata; class Aves; order Passeriformes; family Cinclidae; genus Cinclus; species Cinclus cinclus. Next base: position 9,625,700 of record NC_085068.1, on the reverse strand, counting down.
CTGATGGCAGCCAGGTTTGGAGGAGGGGGCAGCTTTGGTCTGGGAGAAATCCTCGTCCTTATGGAATTTTTGTAGCAAAAGCCCAGGATGGGCCGCAGGCAAGTTAGGCAAGTTGGCTCCGAAAGGAGGCACTTTTCCCCAAGAAGCCAAACTCAAGAGCCCACTTGGCAGATGTCATTTTGTAGGGCGCGTTTGGGCCTCCGATGGCAGCCAGGTTTGGAGGAGGGGGCAGCTTTGGTCTGGGAGAAATCCTCGTCCTTATGGAATTTTTGGAGGCAAAAGCCCAGGACGGGCCGCAGGCAAGTTGGCTTTGAAATGAGGTACTTCCACCCAAGAAGCCAAACTCAAGAGCCCACTTGGCAGATGTCATTTTGTAGGGCACGTTTGGGCCTCCGATGGCAGCCAGGTTTGGAGGAGGGGGCAGCTTTGGTCTGGGAGAAATCCTCGTCCTTCTGGAATTTTTGTAGGCAAAAGCTCTGCATGGGCCGCAGGCAAGTTGACTCCGAAAGGAGGCACTTTTCCCCAGGAAGCCAAACTCAAGAACCCTCAATGCAGGTGTCATTTTGTGGGGCGCGTTTGGGCCTCCGATGGCAGCCAGGTTTGGAGGAGGGGGCAGCTTTGGTCTGGGAGAAATCCTCGTCCTTCTGGAATTTTTGGAGGCAAAAGCCCAGGACGGGCCGCAGGCAAGTTAGGCAAGTTGGCTCCGAAAGGAGGCACTTTTCCCCAAGAAGCCAAACTCAAGAGCCCACTTGGCAGATGTCATTTTGTGGGGCGCATTTGGGCCTCTGATGGCAGCCAGGTTTGGAGGAGGGGGCAGCTTTGGTCTGGGAGAAATCCTCGTCCTTATGGAATTTTTGTACTCAAAAGCCCAGGACGGGCCACAGGCAAGTTGGCTTTGAAAGGAGGTACTTCCACCCAAGAAGCCAAACTCAAGAGCCCACTTGGCAGGTGTCATTTTGTAGGGCACGTTTGGGCCTCCGATGGCAGCCAGGTTTGGAGGAGGGGGCAGCTTTGGTCTGGGAGAAATCCTCGTCCTTATGGAATTTTTGTAGGCCAAAGCCCAGGACGGGCCGCAGGCAAGTTGGCTTTGAAAGGAGGTGCTTCCACCCAAGAAGCCAAACTCAAGAGCCCACTTGGCAGATGTCATTTTGTAGGGCACGTTTGGGCCTCCGATGGCAGCCAGGTTTGGAGGAGGGGGCAGCTTTGGTCTGGGAGAAATCCTCGTCCTTATGGAATTTTTGTAGCAAAAGCCCGGGACGGGACACAGGCAAGTTGGTTTTGAAAGGAGTCACTTTTCCCCAAGAAGCCAAACTCAAGAGCCCACTTGGCAGGTGTCATTTTGTAGGGCACGTTTGGGCCTCCGATGGCAGCCAGGTTTGGAGGAGGGGGCAGCTTTGGCCTGGGAGAAATCCTCGTCCTTATGGAATTTTTGGAGGCAAAAGCCCAGGACGGGCCGCAGGCAAGTTAGGCAAGTTGGCTCCGAAAGGAGGCACTTTTCCCCAAGAAGCCAAACTCAAGAACCCTCAATGCAGATGTCATTTTGTGGGGCGCGTTTGGGCCTCTGATGGCAGCCAGGTTTGGAGGAGGGGGCAGCTTTGGTCTGGGAGAAATCCTCGTCCTTCTGGAATTTTTGTAGCAAAAGCCCGGGACGGGACACAGGCAAGTTGGTTTTGAAAGGAGTCACTTTTCCGCAAGAAGCCAAACTCAAGAGCCCACTTGGCAGATGTCATTTTGTAGGGCGCATTTGGGCCTCCGATGGCAGCCAGGTTTGGAGGAGGGGGCAGCTTTGGCCTGGGAGAAATCCTCGTCCTTATGGAATTTTTGGAGGCAAAAGCCCAGGACAGGCCGCAGGCAAGTTAGGCAAGTTGGCTCCGAAAGGAGGCACTTTTCCCCAAGAAGCCAAACTCAAGAGCCCACTTGGCAAATGTCATTTTGTAGGGCGCGTTTGGGCCTCCGATGGCAGCCAGGTTTGGAGGAGGGGGCAGCTTTGGTCTGGGAGAAACCCTCGTCCTTATGGAATTTTTGTAGCAAAAGCCCAGGACGGGCCGCAGGCAAGTTGGCTTTGAAAGGAGGCACTTCCACCCAAGAAGCCAAACTCAAGAGCCCACTTGGCAGGTGTCATTTTGTAGGGCACGTTTGGGCCTCCGATGGCAGCCAGGTTTGGAGGAGGGGGCAGCTTTAGTCTGGGAGAAATCCTCGTCCTTCTGGAATTTTTGTAGGCAGAAGCCCTGCATGGGCCGCAGGCAAGTTGACTCCGAAAGGAGGCACTTTTCCCCGGGAAGCCAAACTCAAGATCTCTCAATGCCGGTGTCATTTTGTGGGGCGCGTTTGGTCCTCCGATGGCAGCCAGGTTTGGCGGAGGGGGCAGCTTTCGTCTGGGAGGAATCCTCGTCCTTATGGAATTTTTGTAGCAATCGTCCGGGACGGGACGCAGGCAAGTTGGTTTTGAAAGGAGTCACTTTTCCCCAAGAAGCCAAACTCAAGAGCCCACTTGGCAGATGTCATTTTGTAGGGCGCGTTTGGGCCTCCGATGGCAGCCAGGTTTGGAGGAGGGAGCAGCTTTGGTCTGGGAGAAATCCTTGTCCTTCTGGAATTTTTGTAGGCAAAAGCCCAGGACGGGCCGCAGGCAAGTTAGGCAAGTTGGCTTTGAAAGGAGGCACTTTTCCCCAAGAAGCCAAACTCAAGAGCCCACTTGGCAGGTGTCATTTTGTAGGGCGCGTTTGGGCCTCCGATGGCAGCCAGGTTTGGAGGAGGGGGCAGCTTTGGTCTGGGAGAAATCCTCGTCCTTCTGGAATTTTTGTACTCAAAAGCCCAGGACGGGCCGCAGGCAAGTTAGGCAAGTTGGCTCCGAAAGGAGGCACTTTTCCCCAAGAAGCCAAACTCAAGAACCCACAATGCAGATGTCATTTTGTAGGGCGCGTTTGGGCCTCCGATGGCAGCCAGGTTTGGAGGAGGGGGCAGCTTTGTTCTGGGAGAAATCCTCGTCCTTATGGAATTTTTGTAGGCAAAAGCCCTGCATGGGCCGCCGGCAAGTTGACTCCGAAAGGAGGCACTTTTCCCCAAGAAGCCAAACTCAAGAGCCCACTTGGCAGGTGTCATTTTGTAGGGCGCGTTTGGGCCTCCGATGGCAGCCAGGTTTGGAGGAGGGGGCAGCTTTGGTCTGGGAGAAATCCTCGTCCTTATGGAATTTTTGTAGGCAAAACCACTGCATGAGGCGCAGGCAAGTTGACTCCGAAAGGAGGCACTTTTCCCAAAGAAGCCAAACTCAAGAGCCCACTTGGCAGATGTCATTTTGTAGGGCGCGTTTGGGCCTCCGATGGCAGCCAGGTTTGGAGGAGGGGGCAGCTTTGGTCTGGGAGGAATCCTCGTCCTTATGGAATTTTTGTAGCAAAAGCCCAGGACGGGACGCAGGCAAGTTGGTTTTCAAAGGAGTCACTTTTCCCCAAGAAGCCAAACTCAAGAGCCGACTTGGCAGGTGTCATTTTGTAGGGCGCGTTTGGGCCTCCGATGTCAGCCAGGTTTGGAGGAGGGGGCAGCTTTGGTCTGGGAGAAATCCTCGTCCTTATGGAATTTTTGTAGGCAAAAACCCCACATGGGCCGCAGGCAAGTTAGGCAAGTTGACTCCGAAAGGAGGCACTTTTCCCCAAGAAGCCAAACTCAAGAACCCTCAATGCAGATGTCATTTTGTGGGGCGCGTTTGGGCCTCCGATGGCAGCCCGGTTTGGAGGAGGGGGCAGCTTTGGTCTGGGAGAAATCCTCGTCCTTCTGGAATTTTTGTACTCAAAAGCCCAGGACGGGCCGCAGGCAAGTTAGGCAAGTTGGCTCCGAAAGGAGGCACTTTTCCCCAAGAAGCCAAACTCAAGAACCCACAATGCAGATGTCATTTTGTAGGGCGCGTTTGGGCCTCCGATGGCAGCCAGGTTTGGAGGAGGGGGCAGCTTTGTTCTGGGAGAAATCCTCGTCCTTATGGAATTTTTGTAGGCAAAAGCCCTGCATGGGCCGCCGGCAAGTTGACTCCGAAAGGAGGCACTTTTCCCCAGGAAGCCAAACTCAAGAGCCCACTTGGCAGGTGTCATTTTGTAGGGCGCGTTTGGGCCTCCGATGGCAGCCAGGTTTGGAGGAGGGGGCAGCTTTGGTCTGGGAGAAATCCTCGTCCTTATGGAATTTTTGTAGGCAAAACCCCTGCATGAGCCGCAGGCAAGTTGACTCCGAAAGGAGGCACTTTTCCCCAGAAAGCCAAACTCAAGAGCCCACTTGGCAGATGTCATTTTGTAGGGCGCGTTTGGGCCTCCGATGGCAGCCAGGTTTGGAGGAGGGGGCAGCTTTGGTCTGGGAGGAATCCTCGTCCTTATGGAATTTTTGTAGCAAAAGCCCAGGACGGGACGCAGGCAAGTTGGTTTTCAAAGGAGTCACTTTTCCCCAAGAAGCCAAACTCAAGAGCCGACTTGGCAGGTGTCATTTTGTAGGGCGCGTTTGGGCCTCCGATGTCAGCCAGGTTTGGAGGAGGGGGCAGCTTTGGTCTGGGAGAAATCCTCGTCCTTATGGAATTTTTGTAGGCAAAAACCCCACATGGGCCGCAGGCAAGTTAGGCAAGTTGACTCCGAAAGGAGGCACTTTTCCCCAAGAAGCCAAACTCAAGAACCCTCAATGCAGATGTCATTTTGTGGGGCGCGTTTGGGCCTCCGATGGCAGCCAGGTTTGGAGGAGGGGGCAGCTTTGGTCTGGGAGAAATCCTCGTCCTTATGGAATTTTTGTAGTCTAAAGCCCAGCACGGGCCGCAGGCTAGTTAGGCAAGTTGGCTTTGAAAGGAGGCACTTCCACCCAAGAAGCCAAACTCAAGAGCCCACTTGGCAGATGTCATTTTGTAGGGCGCGTTTGGGCCTCCGATGGCAGCCAGGTTTGGAGGAGGGGGCAGCTTTGGTCTGGGAGAAATCCTCGTCCTTATGGAATTTTTGTAGGCAAAAGCCCAGGACGGGCCGCAGGCAAGTTGGCTTTGAAAGGAGGTACTTCCACCCAAGAAGCCAAATTCAAGAGCCCACTTGGCAGATGTCATTTTGTAGGGCACGTTTCGGCCTCCGATGGCAGCCAGGTTTGGAGGAGGGGGCAGCTTTGGTCTGGGAGAAATCCTCGTCCTTATGGAATTTTTGGAGGCAAAAGCCCTGCATGGGCCGCAGGCAAGTTAGGCAAGTTGCTTTGAAAGGAGGCACTTTCCCCCAAGAAGCCAAACTCAAGAACCCACAATGCAGATGTCATTTTGTAGGGCGCGTTTGGGCCTCCGATGGCAGCCAGGTTTGGAGGAGGGGGCAGCTTTGGTCTGGGAGAAGTCCTCGTCCTTATGGACTTTTTGTAGCAAAAGCCCAGGATGGGCCGCAGGCAAGTTAGGCAAGTTGGCTCCGAAAGGAGGCACTTTTCCCCAAGAAGCCAAACTCAAGAGCCCACTTGGCAGATGTCATTTTGTAGGGCGCGTTTGGGCCTCCGATGGCAGCCAGGTTTGGAGGAGGGGGCAGCTTTGGTCTGGGAGAAATCCTCGTCCTTATGGAATTTTTGTAGGCAAAAGCCCAGGACGGGCCGCAGGCAAGTTGGCTTTGAAAGGAGGCACTTCCACCCAAGAAGCCAAACTCAAGAGCCCACTTGGCAGGTGTCATTTTGTAGGGCACGTTTGGGCCTCCAATGGCAGCCAGGTTTGGAGGAGGGGGCAGCTTTGGTCTGGGAGAAATCCTCGTCCTTATGGAATTTTTGGAGGCAAAAGCCCTGCATGGGCCGCAGGCAAGTTGACTCCGAAAGGAGGCACTTTTCCCCAGGAAGCCAAACTCAAGAACCCTCAATGCAGGTGTAATTTTGTGGGGCGCGTTTGGGCCTCCGATGGCAGCCAGGTTTGGAGGAGGGGGCAGCTTTGGTCTGGGAGAAATCCTCGTCCTTCTGGAATTTTTGGAGGCATAAGCCCAGGACGGGCCGCAGGCAAGTTAGGCAATTTGGCTCCGAATGGAGGCACTTTTCCCCAAGAAGCCAAACTCAAGAGCCCACTTGGCAGATGTCATTTTGTAGGGCGCGTTTGGGCCTCTGATGGCAGCCAGGTTTGGAGGAGGGGGCAGCTTTGGTCTGGGAGAAATCCTCGTCCTTATGGAATTTTTGTAGGCAAAAGCCCAGCACGGGCCGCAGGCTAGTTAGGCAAGTTGGCTCCGAAAGGAGGCACTTTTCCCCAAGAAGCCAAACTCAAGAGCCCACTTGGCAGGTGTCATTTTGTAGGGCGCGTTTGGGCCTCCGATGGCAGCCAGGTTTGGAGGAGGGGGCAGCTTTGGTCTGGGAGGAATCCTCGTCCTTATGGAATTTTTGTAGGCAAAAGCCCTGCATGGGCCGCCGGCAAGTTGACTCCGAAAGGAGGCAATTTTCCCCAAGAAGCCAAACTCAAGAGCCCACTTGGCAGGTGTCATTTTGTAGGGCGCGTTTGGGCCTCCGATGGCAGCCAGGTTTGGAGGAGGGGGCAGCTTTGGTCTGGGAGAAATCCTCGTCCTTATGGAATTTTTGTAGGCAAAACCCCTGCATGAGCCGCAGGCAAGTTGACTCCGAAAGGAGGCACTTTTCCCCAGAAAGCCAAACTCAAGAGCCCACTTGGCAGATGTCATTTTGTAGGGTGCGTTTGGGCTTCCGATGGCAGCCAGGTTTGGAGGAGGGGGCAGCTTTGGTCTGGGAGAAATCCTCGTCCTTATGGAATTTTTGTAGTCTAAAGCCCAGCACGGGCCGCAGGCTAGTTAGGCAAGTTGGCTTTGAAAGGAGGCACTTTTCCGCAAGAAGCCAATCTCAAGAGCCCACTTGGCAGATGTCATTTTGTAGGGCGCGTTTGGGCCTCCGATGGCAGCCAGGTTTGGAGGAGGGGGCAGCTTTGGTCTGGGAGAAATCCTCGTCCTTATGGAATTTTTGTATGCAAAAGCCCAGGACCGGCCGCAGGCAAGTTGGCTTTGAAAGGAGGCACTTCCACCCAAGAAGCCAAACTCAAGAGCCCACTTGGCAGATGTCATTTTGTAGGGCACGTTTGGGCCTCCGATGGCAGCCAGGTTTGGAGGAGGGGGCAGCTTTGGTCTGGGAGAAATCCTCGTCCTTCTGGAATTTTTGTAGGCAAAAGCCCTGCATGGGCCGCAGGCAAGTTGACTCCGAAAGGAGGCACTTTTCCCCAAGAAGCCAAACTCAAGAGCCCACTTGGCAGATGTCATTTTGTAGGGCGCGTTTGGGCCTCCGATGGCAGCCAGGTTTGGAGGAGGGGGCAGCTTTGGTCTGGGAGAAATCCTCGTCCTTATGGAATTTTTGTAGCAAAAGCCCGGGACGGGACACAGGCAAGTTGGTTTTCAAAGGAGTCACTTTTCCCCAAGAAGCCAAACTCAAGAGCCCACTTGGCAGGTGTCATTTTGTAGGGCACGTTTGGACCTCCGATGGCAGCCAGGTTTGGAGGAGGGGGCAGCTTTGGCCTGGGAGAAACCCTCGTCCTTCTGGAATTTTTGGAGGCAAAAGCCCAGGACGGGCCGCAGGCAAGTTAGGCAAGTTGGCTCCGAAAGGAGGCACTTTTCCCCAAGAAGCCAAACTCAAGAACCCTCAATGCAGATGTCATTTTGTGGGGCGCGTTTGGGCCTCTGATGGCAGCCAGGTTTGGAGGAGGGGGCAGCTTTGGTCTGGGAGAAATCCTCGTCCTTATGGAATTTTTGCAGTCTAAAGCCCAGCACGGGCCGCAGGCTAGTTAGGCAAGTTGGCTTTGAACGGAGGCACTTTTCCGCAAGAAGCCAAACTCAAGAGCCCACTTGGCAGATGTCATTTTGTAGGGCGCGTTTGGGCCTCCGATGGCAGCCAGGTTTGGAGGAGGGGGCAGCTTTGTTCTGGGAGAAATCCTCGTCCTTATGGAATTTTTGTTGGCAAAAGCCCACGACTGTCCGCAGGCAAGTTAGGCAAGTTGGCTATGAAAGGAGGCACTTTTCCCCAAGAAGCGAAACTCAAGAACCCACTTGGCAGATGTCATTTTGTAGGGCGCGTTTGGGCCTCCGATGGCAGCCAGGTTTGGAGGAGGGGGCTGCTTTGGTCTGGGAGAAATCCTCGTCCTTCTGGAATTTTTGTAGGCAAAAGCCCAGCACGGGCCGCAGGCTAGTTAGGCAAGTTGGCTCCGAAAGGAGTCACTTTTCCCCAAGAAGCCAAACTCAAGAGCCCACTTGGCAGGTGTCATTTTGTAGGGCGCGTTTGGGCCTCCGATGGCAGCCAGGTTTGGAGGAGGGGGCAGCTTTGGTCTGGGAGAAATCCTCGTCCTTCTGGAATTTTTGTACTCAAAAGCCCAGGACGGGCCGCAGGCAAGTTAGGCATTTTGGCTCCGAAAGGAAGCACTTTTCCCCAAGAACCCAAACTCAAGAGCCCACTTGGCAGATGTCATTTTGTAGGGCGCGTTTGGGCCTCTGATGGCAGCCAGGTTTGGAGGAGGGGGCAGCTTTGTTCTGGGAGAAATCCTCGTCCTTATGGAATTTTTGTAGGCACAAGCCCAGGACGGGCCGCAGGCAAGTTGGCTTTGAAAGGAGGCACTTTCCCCCAAGAAGCCAAACTCAAGAGCCCACTTGGCAGGTGTCATTTTGTAGGGCGCGTTTGGGCCTCCGATGGCAGCCAGGTTTGGAGGAGGGGGCAGCTTTGGTCTGGGAGAAATCCTCGTCCTTATGGAATTTTTGTAGGCAAAAGCCCTGCATGGGCCGCAGGCAAGTTAACTCCGAAAGGAGGCACTTTTCCCCAGGAAGCCAAACTCAAGAGCCCACTTGGCAGATGTCATTTTGTAGGGCGCGTTTGGGCCTCCGATGGCAGCCAAGTTTGGAGGAGGGGGCAGCTTTGGTCTGGGAGGAATCCTCGTCCTTATGGAATTTTTGTAGCAAAAGCCCGGGACGGGACACAGGCAAGTTGGTTTTGAAAGGAGTCACTTTTCCCCAAGAAGCCAAACTCAAGAGCCCACTTGGCAGGTGTCATTTTCTAGGGCGCGTTTGGGCCTCCGATGGCAGCCAGGTTTGGAGGAGGGGGCAGCTTTGGTCTGGGAGGAATCCTCGTCCTTATGGAATTTTTGTAGCAAAAGTCCGGGACGGGACGCCGGCAAGTTGGTTTTGAAAGGAGTCACTTTTCCCCAAGAAGCCAAACTCAAGAGCCCACTTGGCAGATGTCATTTTGTAGGGCGCGTTTGGGCCTCCGATGGCAGCCAGGTTTGGAGGAGGGGGCAGCTTTAGTCTGGGAGAAATCCTCGTCCTTCTGGAATTTTTGTAGGCAGAAGCCCTGCATGGGCCGCAGGCAAGTTGACTCCGAAAGGAGGCACTTTTCCCCGGGAAGCCAAACTCAAGATCTCTCAATGCCGGTGTCATTTTGTGGGGCGCGTTTGGTCCTCCGATGGCAGCCAGGTTTGGCGGAGGGGGCAGCTTTCGTCTGGGAGGAATCCTCGTCCTTATGGAATTTTTGTAGCAATCGTCCGGGACGGGACGCAGGCAAGTTGGTTTTGAAAGGAGTCACTTTTCCCCAAGAAGCCAAACTCAAGAGCCCACTTGGCAGATGTCATTTTGTAGGGCGCGTTTGGGCCTCCGATGGCAGCCAGGTTTGGAGGAGGGAGCAGCTTTGGTCTGGGAGAAATCCTTGTCCTTCTGGAATTTTTGTAGGCAAAAGCCCAGGACGGGCCGCAGGCAAGTTAGGCAAGTTGGCTTTGAAAGGAGGCACTTTTCCCCAAGAAGCCAAACTCAAGAGCCCACTTGGCAGGTGTCATTTTGTAGGGCGCGTTTGGGCCTCCGATGGCAGCCAGGTTTGGAGGAGGGGGCAGCTTTGGTCTGGGAGAAATCCTCGTCCTTCTGGAATTTTTGTACTCAAAAGCCCAGGACGGGCCGCAGGCAAGTTAGGCAAGTTGGCTCCGAAAGGAGGCACTTTTCCCCAAGAAGCCAAACTCAAGAACCCACAATGCAGATGTCATTTTGTAGGGCGCGTTTGGGCCTCCGATGGCAGCCAGGTTTGGAGGAGGGGGCAGCTTTGTTCTGGGAGAAATCCTCGTCCTTATGGAATTTTTGTAGGCAAAAGCCCTGCATGGGCCGCCGGCAAGTTGACTCCGAAAGGAGGCACTTTTCCCCAAGAAGCCAAACTCAAGAGCCCACTTGGCAGGTGTCATTTTGTAGGGCGCGTTTGGGCCTCCGATGGCAGCCAGGTTTGGAGGAGGGGGCAGCTTTGGTCTGGGAGAAATCCTCGTCCTTATGGAATTTTTGTAGGCAAAACCACTGCATGAGGCGCAGGCAAGTTGACTCCGAAAGGAGGCACTTTTCCCAAAGAAGCCAAACTCAAGAGCCCACTTGGCAGATGTCATTTTGTAGGGCGCGTTTGGGCCTCCGATGGCAGCCAGGTTTGGAGGAGGGGGCAGCTTTGGTCTGGGAGGAATCCTCGTCCTTATGGAATTTTTGTAGCAAAAGCCCAGGACGGGACGCAGGCAAGTTGGTTTTCAAAGGAGTCACTTTTCCCCAAGAAGCCAAACTCAAGAGCCGACTTGGCAGGTGTCATTTTGTAGGGCGCGTTTGGGCCTCCGATGTCAGCCAGGTTTGGAGGAGGGGGCAGCTTTGGTCTGGGAGAAATCCTCGTCCTTATGGAATTTTTGTAGGCAAAAACCCCACATGGGCCGCAGGCAAGTTAGGCAAGTTGACTCCGAAAGGAGGCACTTTTCCCCAAGAAGCCAAACTCAAGAACCCTCAATGCAGATGTCATTTTGTGGGGCGCGTTTGGGCCTCCGATGGCAGCCCGGTTTGGAGGAGGGGGCAGCTTTGGTCTGGGAGAAATCCTCGTCCTTCTGGAATTTTTGTACTCAAAAGCCCAGGACGGGCCGCAGGCAAGTTAGGCAAGTTGGCTCCGAAAGGAGGCACTTTTCCCCAAGAAGCCAAACTCAAGAACCCACAATGCAGATGTCATTTTGTAGGGCGCGTTTGGGCCTCCGATGGCAGCCAGGTTTGGAGGAGGGGGCAGCTTTGTTCTGGGAGAAATCCTCGTCCTTATGGAATTTTTGTAGGCAAAAGCCCTGCATGGGCCGCCGGCAAGTTGACTCCGAAAGGAGGCACTTTTCCCCAGGAAGCCAAACTCAAGAGCCCACTTGGCAGGTGTCATTTTGTAGGGCGCGTTTGGGCCTCCGATGGCAGCCAGGTTTGGAGGAGGGGGCAGCTTTGGTCTGGGAGAAATCCTCGTCCTTATGGAATTTTTGTAGGCAAAACCCCTGCATGAGCCGCAGGCAAGTTGACTCCGAAAGGAGGCACTTTTCCCCAGAAAGCCAAACTCAAGAGCCCACTTGGCAGATGTCATTTTGTAGGGCGCGTTTGGGCCTCCGATGGCAGCCAGGTTTGGAGGAGGGGGCAGCTTTGGTCTGGGAGGAATCCTCGTCCTTATGGAATTTTTGTAGCAAAAGCCCAGGACGGGACGCAGGCAAGTTGGTTTTCAAAGGAGTCACTTTTCCCCAAGAAGCCAAACTCAAGAGCCGACTTGGCAGGTGTCATTTTGTAGGGCGCGTTTGGGCCTCCGATGTCAGCCAGGTTTGGAGGAGGGGGCAGCTTTGGTCTGGGAGAAATCCTCGTCCTTATGGAATTTTTGTAGGCAAAAACCCCACATGGGCCGCAGGCAAGTTAGGCAAGTTGACTCCGAAAGGAGGCACTTTTCCCCAAGAAGCCAAACTCAAGAACCCTCAATGCAGATGTCATTTTGTGGGGCGCGTTTGGGCCTCCGATGGCAGCCAGGTTTGGAGGAGGGGGCAGCTTTGGTCTGGGAGAAATCCTCGTCCTTATGGAATTTTTGTAGTCTAAAGCCCAGCACGGGCCGCAGGCTAGTTAGGCAAGTTGGCTTTGAAAGGAGGCACTTCCACCCAAGAAGCCAAACTCAAGAGCCCACTTGGCAGATGTCATTTTGTAGGGCGCGTTTGGGCCTCCGATGGCAGCCAGGTTTGGAGGAGGGGGCAGCTTTGGTCTGGGAGAAATCCTCGTCCTTATGGAATTTTTGTAGGCAAAAGCCCAGGACGGGCCGCAGGCAAGTTGGCTTTGAAAGGAGGTACTTCCACCCAAGAAGCCAAATTCAAGAGCCCACTTGGCAGATGTCATTTTGTAGGGCACGTTTCGGCCTCCGATGGCAGCCAGGTTTGGAGGAGGGGGCAGCTTTGGTCTGGGAGAAATCCTCGTCCTTATGGAATTTTTGGAGGCAAAAGCCCTGCATGGGCCGCAGGCAAGTTAGGCAAGTTGCTTTGAAAGGAGGCACTTTCCCCCAAGAAGCCAAACTCAAGAACCCACAATGCAGATGTCATTTTGTAGGGCGCGTTTGGGCCTCCGATGGCAGCCAGGTTTGGAGGAGGGGGCAGCTTTGGTCTGGGAGAAGTCCTCGTCCTTATGGACTTTTTGTAGCAAAAGCCCAGGATGGGCCGCAGGCAAGTTAGGCAAGTTGGCTCCGAAAGGAGGCACTTTTCCCCAAGAAGCCAAACTCAAGAGCCCACTTGGCAGATGTCATTTTGTAGGGCGCGTTTGGGCCTCCGATGGCAGCCAGGTTTGGAGGAGGGGGCAGCTTTGGTCTGGGAGAAATCCTCGTCCTTATGGAATTTTTGTAGGCAAAAGCCCAGGACGGGCCGCAGGCAAGTTGGCTTTGAAAGGAGGCACTTCCACCCAAGAAGCCAAACTCAAGAGCCCACTTGGCAGGTGTCATTTTGTAGGGCACGTTTGGGCCTCCAATGGCAGCCAGGTTTGGAGGAGGGGGCAGCTTTGGTCTGGGAGAAATCCTCGTCCTTATGGAATTTTTGGAGGCAAAAGCCCTGCATGGGCCGCAGGCAAGTTGACTCCGAAAGGAGGCACTTTTCCCCAGGAAGCCAAACTCAAGAACCCTCAATGCAGGTGTAATTTTGTGGGGCGCGTTTGGGCCTCCGATGGCAGCCAGGTTTGGAGGAGGGGGCAGCTTTGGTCTGGGAGAAATCCTCGTCCTTCTGGAATTTTTGGAGGCATAAGCCCAGGACGGGCCGCAGGCAAGTTAGGCAATTTGGCTCCGAATGGAGGCACTTTTCCCCAAGAAGCCAAACTCAAGAGCCCACTTGGCAGATGTCATTTTGTAGGGCGCGTTTGGGCCTCTGATGGCAGCCAGGTTTGGAGGAGGGGGCAGCTTTGGTCTGGGAGAAATCCTCGTCCTTATGGAATTTTTGTAGGCAAAAGCCCAGCACGGGCCGCAGGCTAGTTAGGCAAGTTGGCTCCGAAAGGAGGCACTTTTCCCCAAGAAGCCAAACTCAAGAGCCCACTTGGCAGGTGTCATTTTGTAGGGCGCGTTTGGGCCTCCGATGGCAGCCAGGTTTGGAGGAGGGGGCAGCTTTGGTCTGGGAGGAATCCTCGTCCTTATGGAATTTTTGTAGGCAAAAGCCCTGCATGGGCCGCCGGCAAGTTGACTCCGAAAGGAGGCAATTTTCCCCAAGAAGCCAAACTCAAGAGCCCACTTGGCAGGTGTCATTTTGTAGGGCGCGTTTGGGCCTCCGATGGCAGCCAGGTTTGGAGGAGGGGGCAGCTTTGGTCTGGGAGAAATCCTCGTCCTTATGGAATTTTTGTAGGCAAAACCCCTGCATGAGCCGCAGGCAAGTTGACTCCGAAAGGAGGCACTTTTCCCCAGAAAGCCAAACTCAAGAGCCCACTTGGCAGATGTCATTTTGTAGGGTGCGTTTGGGCTTCCGATGGCAGCCAGGTTTGGAGGAGGGGGCAGCTTTGGTCTGGGAGAAATCCTCGTCCTTATGGAATTTTTGTAGTCTAAAGCCCAGCACGGGCCGCAGGCTAGTTAGGCAAGTTGGCTTTGAAAGGAGGCACTTTTCCGCAAGAAGCCAATCTCAAGAGCCCACTTGGCAGATGTCATTTTGTAGGGCGCGTTTGGGCCTCCGATGGCAGCCAGGTTTGGAGGAGGGGGCAGCTTTGGTCTGGGAGAAATCCTCGTCCTTATGGAATTTTTGTATGCAAAAGCCCAGGACCGGCCGCAGGCAAGTTGGCTTTGAAAGGAGGCACTTCCACCCAAGAAGCCAAACTCAAGAGCCCACTTGGCAGATGTCATTTTGTAGGGCACGTTTGGGCCTCCGATGGCAGCCAGGTTTGGAGGAGGGGGCAGCTTTGGTCTGGGAGAAATCCTCGTCCTTCTGGAATTTTTGTAGGCAAAAGCCCTGCATGGGCCGCAGGCAAGTTGACTCCGAAAGGAGGCACTTTTCCCCAAGAAGCCAAACTCAAGAGCCCACTTGGCAGATGTCATTTTGTAGGGCGCGTTTGGGCCTCCGATGGCAGCCAGGTTTGGAGGAGGGGGCAGCTTTGGTCTGGGAGAAATCCTCGTCCTTATGGAATTTTTGTAGCAAAAGCCCGGGACGGGACACAGGCAAGTTGGTTTTCAAAGGAGTCACTTTTCCCCAAGAAGCCAAACTCAAGAGCCCACTTGGCAGGTGTCATTTTGTAGGGCACGTTTGGACCTCCGATGGCAGCCAGGTTTGGAGGAGGGGGCAGCTTTGGCCTGGGAGAAACCCTCGTCCTTCTGGAATTTTTGGAGGCAAAAGCCCAGGACGGGCCGCAGGCAAGTTAGGCAAGTTGGCTCCGAAAGGAGGCACTTTTCCCCAAGAAGCCAAACTCAAGAACCCTCAATGCAGATGTCATTTTGTGGGGCGCGTTTGGGCCTCTGATGGCAGCCAGGTTTGGAGGAGGGGGCAGCTTTGGTCTGGGAGAAATCCTCGTCCTTATGGAATTTTTGCAGTCTAAAGCCCAGCACGGGCCGCAGGCTAGTTAGGCAAGTTGGCTTTGAACGGAGGCACTTTTCCGCAAGAAGCCAAACTCAAGAGCCCACTTGGCAGATGTCATTTTGTAGGGCGCGTTTGGGCCTCCGATGGCAGCCAGGTTTGGAGGAGGGGGCAGCTTTGTTCTGGGAGAAATCCTCGTCCTTATGGAATTTTTGTTGGCAAAAGCCCACGACTGTCCGCAGGCAAGTTAGGCAAGTTGGCTATGAAAGGAGGCACTTTTCCCCAAGAAGCGAAACTCAAGAACCCACTTGGCAGATGTCATTTTGTAGGGCGCGTTTGGGCCTCCGATGGCAGCCAGGTTTGGAGGAGGGGGCTGCTTTGGTCTGGGAGAAATCCTCGTCCTTCTGGAATTTTTGTAGGCAAAAGCCCAGCACGGGCCGCAGGCTAGTTAGGCAAGTTGGCTCCGAAAGGAGTCACTTTTCCCCAAGAAGCCAAACTCAAGAGCCCACTTGGCAGGTGTCATTTTGTAGGGCGCGTTTGGGCCTCCGATGGCAGCCAGGTTTGGAGGAGGGGGCAGCTTTGGTCTGGGAGAAATCCTCGTCCTTCTGGAATTTTTGTACTCAAAAGCCCAGGACGGGCCGCAGGCAAGTTAGGCATTTTGGCTCCGAAAGGAAGCACTTTTCCCCAAGAACCCAAACTCAAGAGCCCACTTGGCAGATGTCATTTTGTAGGGCGCGTTTGGGCCTCTGATGGCAGCCAGGTTTGGAGGAGGGGGCAGCTTTGTTCTGGGAGAAATCCTCGTCCTTATGGAATTTTTGTAGGCACAAGCCCAGGACGGGCCGCAGGCAAGTTGGCTTTGAAAGGAGGCACTTTCCCCCAAGAAGCCAAACTCAAGAGCCCACTTGGCAGGTGTCATTTTGTAGGGCGCGTTTGGGCCTCCGATGGCAGCCAGGTTTGGAGGAGGGGGCAGCTTTGGTCTGGGAGAAATCCTCGTCCTTATGGAATTTTTGTAGGCAAAAGCCCTGCATGGGCCGCAGGCAAGTTAACTCCGAAAGGAGGCACTTTTCCCCAGGAAGCCAAACTCAAGAGCCCACTTGGCAGATGTCATTTTGTAGGGCGCGTTTGGGCCTCCGATGGCAGCCAAGTTTGGAGGAGGGGGCAGCTTTGGTCTGGGAGGAATCCTCGTCCTTATGGAATTTTTGTAGCAAAAGCCCGGGACGGGACACAGGCAAGTTGGTTTTGAAAGGAGTCACTTTTCCCCAAGAAGCCAAACTCAAGAGCCCACTTGGCAGGTGTCATTTTCTAGGGCGCGTTTGGGCCTCCGATGGCAGCCAGGTTTGGAGGAGGGGGCAGCTTTGGTCTGGGAGGAATCCTCGTCCTTATGGAATTTTTGTAGCAAAAGTCCGGGACGGGACGCCGGCAAGTTGGTTTTGAAAGGAGTCACTTTTCCCCAAGAAGCCAAACTCAAGAGCCCACTTGGCAGATGTCATTTTGTAGGGCGCGTTTGGGCCTCCGATGGCAGCCAGGTTTGGAGGAGGGGGCAGCTTTGGTCTGGGAGAAATCCTCGTCCTTATGGAATTTTTGTAGGCAAAAGCCCAGGACGGGCCGCAGGCAAGTTAGGCATGTTGGCTTTGAAAGGAGGCACTTTTCCCCAAGAAGCCAAACTCAAGAACCCACAATGCAGATGTCATTTTGTAGGGCGCGTTTGGGCCTCCGATGGCAGCCAGGTTTGGAGGAGGGGGCAGCTTTGGTCTGGGAGAAATCCTCGTCCTTATGGAATTTTTGTAGGCAAAAGCCCTGCATGGGCCGCAGTCAAGTTGACTCCGAAAGGAGGCACTTTTCCCCAGGAAGCCAAACTCAAGAGCCCACTTGGCAGATGTCATTTTGTAGGGCGCTTTTGGGCCTCCGATGGCAGCCAGGTTTGGAGGAGGGGGCAGCTTTGGTCTGGGAGAAATCCTCGTCCATATGGAATTTTTGAAGCAAAAGCCCTGCATGGGCCGCATTCAAGTTAGGCATGTTGGCTTTGAAAGGAGGCACTTTTCCGCAAGAAGCCAAACTCAAGAGCCCACTTGGCAGATGTCGTTTTGTAGGGCGCGTTTGGGCCTCCGATGGCAGCCAGGTTTGGAGGAGGGGGCAGCTTTGGTCTGGGAGAAATATTCCCTCTAATACTCGTCGTAACACTAAGCCTAACCCTCTCCCTATGCCTA